>NC_056729.1:1731092416-1731162416 GCF_019279795.1 Protopterus annectens | reverse complement strand
CATAGGGGTTTATATTTAAGCTGGTGAGCTTATCTATAATGCCTAAGTGGGGTATTGTATCGAAGGCTTTTGTGAGGTCCAGGTAGGCTGTGTGGACCACCTTCCCCTCGTCAATGGCCTTGGTGACTGTTTCAAAGAAATCAACCAGGTTTAAGAGGCAAGATCTGCCCTTAACAAAGCCGAACTGGGTAGGATCCAGTGTCTGTAGGTCCCCAATATCTTTATTTATGAGGTCCATGATGATCCATTCCATAGCTTTGCAGACCAAACTAGTCAGGCTTTTGGGGCAATAGTTTCCAGGATCCATTGAGGCACCACCTTTGTGGAGAGGGACCACTGTTGCTGTACGCCACTCTTTGGGTACATATCCTGTGGTAAGGCTGAGATTGAACAGTAGTTTTATGTTTGGGTTTAGCTCTTCTTGGAGTTCATGTAGGATGCAGCCTGGGACACCGTCTGGTCCCATTGATGCTGTGTTTTTTGCTTTGGAGAGGGCGGCTCTTATCTGAGCATCTGAGACGTCAGGGGGGACAGCACTCTGCTGGGATAGATATTTGCCCTTTTGGTGGGGGGGGGGGGTTGCGCTGAACCTGTCAGCTAGGATGTTGGCAATATCTGTGGGTTTGGTGTATTTTTTGTCATTTTGGACTAATTCTGAGCATATCTGGGAATTCCCACCCAGGTTCCTAACATAACTAAAGAAAGCCTTGTGATTATCCTTAGTGTCCTGTGCAATTTTTCTCTCGAAGCTGGCCTTAGACGATTTTATGAGTGCCCGTAGATTTTTGCTAACACTGATCAGAGGTGCCTTCCCTTTTTGGGATTTTGCTCTGTCTTGTAGCTCTATCATGTAGTTGTTATATTTAAGTAGAAGGGGGTCTGGGGGTGCAGGGAACTTGCCCCCCTGCATATAGTTGAAGGGTAATATGTTTCTGTATGCACTTGTGCTAGAATATAGTAAGTGTTGGTACCCGGTGTCTTTTCAGGATTTTGAGTTTTCAGGATTTTGGTCTCAAGATTCTGTAGCACTCCCTTTTTTAATATTTATTTGTAAATGGGTATCAAACTTTAGCTGATCGTCAATGAGGACTCCTAGTAGTTTAGCATTTGGAACTATTTTGAAAGGAGTATAATTTTGAATGGTGATTGAGAATGAGGTTTTATCTAGGGTGGTGGTTTTGGAAGCAGTAAATATCTTGAGTTTAGTTTTGGTTGCATTGAGTGCTAGAAGGTTGTCCATCATGCATTGCTCAGTGGAGGAGAAGGCATCTTGGGTTAGTTTACTTAAAGAGAAGATAAAGGAGGCGGAGCAGATTATAGCAGATTCATCAGCATATTGGATGAGGTCGGCATTAGCTATGACTTGCTAAAAGTCGTTTATGAATATATTGAATAAAAGGGGGCCTAGAATTGAACCTTGGGGGACACCTGTAGGGGTACTGAGGAAAGGCAAGGTGGCTTTTTTCCATCTGACTGCTTGTTGCCTATTTGAGAGACAACTGGTAAACCAGTTGATAGAGGAATGGGACAGGTTTAGTTTGGAGAGTTTAGTGAAAAGAAGACTGTGAGAGATGGTGCCAAATGCCTTAGAGAGATCTAGGAGGAGGGTGGACACAATATGACCAGAGCCATGAGCTTTGTTGACAGTTTCTAGGAAGGAGAGGAGACCTGTGATAGTGCATTGGCTGGGTCTGAATCCATGTTGTGTGGGAGTAAGAAGATGGTTGTTTGTACAATATGGTGAAAGTTGCAGATGGATGCATTTTTCGAGAAGTTTTGAAATGGGGGATAGGATGGTGATAAGTTGAAAGTTGGAGATATTATTGTTATTGCCACCTTTGTGAAGTGGAATAATAAAGGCCTTCTTCCAGAGCTGGGGAACATGGCATTCTGAAATTGAACGATTTATTAGGATGCAGATGGGAAGTGCAATGGCATCTGCGGCTACTTTTAAGAAGTAGGAGGGTATTTCATCAATGGCATAAGAACCTGATTTCAATTTTAGAAGAAGTTTTTTTATGCTAGATATAGGGATATGGTTTATGGAGAAGGGGGGAGGTTGGGGATGGGAGGTGCTAGGGGAGGAAGGGATAGGTGAGGAAGCTAAATTGCTGGTGGTGGTGAAGGATGATGTTAATTTAGCTATGGAATCAATAAAGAAAAAGTTAAATTGGGTGGCTAAATCTATGTCGGAGGCATTTGGTTCAGGGGAGAGTTTTTCTTTTTTATCAGGTTTCAGGAGAGAAGAGATTCCATTCCAGAATTTTTTGGGGTTGGTATTATAGGTGGTTTGGAGTGCAGAGAAATATGCTTTATGGTCTGAGATGATAAGTTTTTTACTTTCTTGCAAAGTGTTTTGTAGTCATTGAGGGTGGGGTTAGATTTATTTTTGAGGTAGCATTTCCAAGCCTTATCTTGGAGTATCATAGCAGCTAAGGTATTTTTGGTTAGCCATGGGAAGGGATTTTTTATGTATTATGTTTTCAGGGGGGGCAAAGGAGTCTAGCAGGGTTAAGAAGTTTGAGTTAAAGTATGTGACAGCATTTTCTAAGTGAACAGTCTTAAGTGGGTTCCAGCTAATTCTTTTGAAGTTTTGTAGGCAGCGAGTGGAGATATAGGTATGTGTTAGTTTCAAGAAGAAGGGAAGGTGGTGGGTAAAAGCAGGGAAATGGTCACCTAGTGGGTCAGGAAGAGTACCACTATCACAGACATAATAGGTGTGGGAAACCAGAATCCAGTCTAGGGTGCTTCCAGTATGGAAGTCCTAGGAAGGCCTAGTTGTTGAATTAATAACCTGTGTGAAGTTAATAAATTTATATGCAGAAAGTTAGTGGGAGATTGAACAGTGGCCTAGTTAATATTGACATCGCCCAGGATTATTGTTTCATTAGTTATATTGGTGGAAAACCAGGAGAGAATATCTTCAAGGACTGAGACATTATCTCCAGGAGGTATATAAAAGGTGACTATACATATATGTTTTTCTTTGTTGATCTGGAGTAGGGCTGGAATTAGTTCTGCGTTACCAAATTTGGGAATGGGTTTGGTGTATAGGGCAACTAAAAGGGATGATGAGTAGAGAAGAGCGACCCCCTCCTTTTTTGTGTGTTCTGTCTTTCCTGATCATACAGTAGTTAGGCGGTAATACTTCAGAGTCCTTTATATGGGGTTTTAGCCAAGTTTCTGAGATAGAGAGAATATCAGGCTGATTGTGGAGAAGCCAAGCATGGAGGTTGGGAATTTTGTTACATATGCTCTGAGGATTTAGAGCAGAGAAATAGAGGGTTTTGCAGTTGTGTGAGAATGATGGGGTAGGGAGGTTGCATTTTGTGGGGGAGAGGGGTAAGGGAGAGAAGGATGGAGATAAGGTGATGAAAGAGGTCCATGTACTGCTTAGTCTGAGTTTTGTAGGTTGTCAACTTTGCGGGTATGTGACTGGAGAAAAGGGGGTAATATTATTAGGGGTGCATAACAGTTTGTAGGGGAAGAGCATACTATTGCTAAAGGAGTAAAGACTGGGGTAGATGTGGATAGAGGGATATGTATGGTTTTTAAAGGATGTTTGGAATGAGGGGGTGATTTACATTTAGGGATGTGGTAAGATAGCTTAGGTAGAGTAAGGTCATAAGAAGTAATGTGTGAGTTAGACATTAAGGGTGTTTGGCAAGCATGGCATTTGAATATATGAGTTTTTGGGTTGAGTAGGTATTTATTTATGTTATGGAATAAAGGTTTTGTATTAGTAAGTAGATGTTGGGGTAGTCTATTTTTAATGAGTTAGTAATTATTAGTAAGAAAGGGGGGATTTAATCTGGGGGTAGAGTGGAGGGGGAGATAGATTGTAGGTGGGGTGGGTTATATGGATTGGCTGTTGGGGTAGTGGGTGTGGTTTGCTATCTATAAGAATAGAGGTACTGGGCGCGGGTGGGAATTGGGGGCAGGGTAGGGGAGTGGAGTGAGCCCTCAGGGTGAATGGAGTGGGATGAGATAAATGGAAGGAATAGCCAGCAAGAGACAATCAATTGGATAAGGAACAAGCTCAAGGTAAGGGGATGCCAAACCACAAGCTTTCTTGAGCCTATGTGTGCAACGAGGTTTATATTAGATGATCGAACTTTCAAAGGTTCGACTGCCACATGGTCGATACCATATGATCGAACTTTTAAAAGTTCGAAAGTTTTAACGTAGATCTCCATACAGCACGGAATGGGATGATTTCCCCTTTTCTGCACTGTAATGCGATCTTGGAGTTGGTATATTTAAAGAGGGGTGTGGGGGGCACAACTCCCCACATGGGAGGTGCAGGGGGGCTTTCCCCCCTGCTTAAAACGTTCAGGTAGGTTATTTGTGTGTTTTTTTTTTTTTTTTTTAAATTAGATGTTCGAACTTTTAAAAGTTCGATCATATGATGGTCGAACTTTTGGAAGTTCGACCATCTAATATAGACCCCATGCAACTTATGTACAATAGCAATTTCTATGGCATTATCCAGAACCATCCAAGCTAGTATGCCTTTCAGATAGCTGAAAACAGAGGCAGTGGCATGCTTGTAAAAAAGTAACAAGCAACTCTATTTACTAGTGGAAAATTGTAGTCAGATTGAAAAAAAATAGATCTGGGGTGCTGGGATATGCAACAGGAGGACGGGGCTCTAATAGGACAGACCTAAGGAATAATCCAATGGCTGGCATTCAAGTAGGTGCTTGCAGGGGGAGACAGCTTAATATGCTTTAGTTAAACTACTTTTAGTACAAATAAATAGATTAGCATACTTTTCTTAGGTTTTCTTTTTTTGTTTTCTCGTAGTGGTTAGAGACTGTTGTTATTTGGGTTGAAGGGGACCCGTAATGCAAGTAGTTCACTTTTGCTGAGTCTTGGACTGGAGTTGCAGCTGGGAAATCGCTGGGCCGGACGCTGGCAAGCGCACTACCTCAGGAAAATGCAACAGCAAGGGGAAAATTTCAAGTAATGGGGCACTGGATTTCAAATAATGGGGCACTAGAATTGCTGTGGGGCCCCATTTGACTCTGATCTGGCTCTGGACCCTGCACCTAGGCTCCTAGGTGAGCAGGACAAATGCTAAGAAGTTTGGGTTAAAAGTACCGAACATATTCAAGACATCAAAACATGCGTCTACTACAAGCCCAGTAGTAGCTCAATTTGATTTAATAAATACTAGATACCATGATGCTTTAAAACTTTTTATTATGTATCAGTGTCTTTTTGCCAGTTTGCATTTCAATGTCGTAGATACTCTATTAGAAAAGGAATCAGGGTTTGCTTACTTTTATTTATGAAACATTTCAACCTAAATGACTAATGATCTTAACATGAACTATTTACTGTGATTGGATATCCTATTCTAATTACTTATGCCATCATACATTTATTTATTCACGCTGGGTCATGCATTATTCACTTCATTATTGTCGACACAATTCTACTAATATTCTGTTTTTATTGATGATGCTTTTACACTGATGGTGTTGTTTACCATTATTTAAGTTCTTATTCAAGTACTATTCAACAGTCAGAACACTAGTGTGTTTTTTTGACTTCGTGCAGCTAAAATCTTACTGGTCCATGGCTTCGTGCAGAGTCTTTGTTCTCAAAAAGGATAAGTGAGTTAACTTTTTCCACATTCTACCATTATACGTTTACCTGATGTCATATACAGATAGGCTACTAGACATACCAGCAGGGAGTTGGAATGGGTGGGGGAATAACATTGTTTACTGCTAATGTTTTAAAGAAAGAAACAAAAAAAGAGATTTGTCAGGTGCAGCTGTCTACTACAGTCAGGAAAATGCCCACTCTGTATAACACACGCATGATACGACAGTTTAACTCATGCCCTTCAGGCTGAGTAATATTCTGTTAAATTTTAATTGCTAACTAGGAAGACTGTCCCATGTCACACACAGACAGCATTTTTATGTTTAATGCCACAAAGAAAGAATGCCTGCCCTTCCTGAAGGAACCAAATACAGCGACTGATCAAGGTATGTGGGGGAGAGGCAAATCATTACGGAAAATGTCCTGTCCTTGCCCCCAAAAATGCACAAGAACTTATATAATAACCTGTCTGGCAGTTAGTTCAAAGGACTAAAGCTCTGAGCACCTTCCCATGTTCAAGGTACACAGTTTGATCCCTTCCACCTTCATTTGCCTCTTGTGAGACTATTAGCAAGTCACTTAAACAGACAGTCCTTCCAGGTTACCCCTGAAAAGGAATAACCAACTGGTGAATAAATACAAAAAATAAAAATAATGTTTAAGCACCCCTTTGAATCCGCTAGCTTTTATCCTTTAAAATGACATACAAATTTCAAGCCAGAAATTGTGAGCTTTTTGGTTTTAAAAACCTGTGTCCTTATGTATTCTCAGTCTGCAAAGTGCAATTCCCCTGCCCCCCCCCCCCCAAACCTTGCCAAGGTTTGATCAAGTCCTGATGAAATACAAATGTTGGAGCTCAATGCACACCATAAAAAGTGACACACTGCAATGGATTAAGTAAAATATAAATAACATGACAACACATCAACGAGCAAAGGGCTGGGATTCCACATGCCGTAACATAAGCATAGGCATAACCAGAAAAAAATAGGCTTAACACAACAGCATTACTTTTATTAATTAGAAGTAGATGGGGACAGTGGCTAGAGGCATTTGTGTGAGGCACTGTATCATTGTGGCTATTTTCAGTTGCAGAAAGATTCTTCGCTTAATCCCTTGTGGACTGTTTTAGATGTTAGACTTTGGTACCATCCATCTGGTAGTAGCTCAGGTGGATCTAAAATATCCCTCAGCACTTGTCAAAACCAGTAGGAATACATTATTTAGTCTGGCAGTTAGTAAAGGTGATCAAGGTTATGAACTGTTAAAACAAGACTTCTACGTGAGGTCCACGGTTTGATTCTCCCAGCCTCCGTCTACTTCATGACTCTGAGCAAGTCAGTTGATCAAACAGTGTTCTGGGCAAATGGGAAACTGGACCCTGCTCCTCAATTATCTCCTGGACTGCACAACTAGTAACTACATATGAACTGATGTGAGATTTGCACAGATAAGATCAATGCAGGGAATTCTGACAGGACAGTATATAGGAAAAATGAATGCTTACTACAGCAGTAGCCAGGTGCTCTTGGTGCAGATCTAAACTTGAAATTAAGTAATCAGAGTTCACACCACAAATTACTAGTTGCTAGAAAATGCATATACACTTGTTTCTATACCTTGTTCTAGTCTAAAGGAATCAAATTTTCTGCTTAATTCTTAAAAAACTACACAACACAACACATAACAACACAGTCAGTTCTCTTAACGTTTAATTAAAGAAAAAAATATGTTTTACTGTGTTAATGTACCAGTTCTGCCAGTTTTATTCAACAATTCAAACTCTACAACAAAAGGAGAAAGCTACTACAAGACAGAGCAAAATCCTTAAAAGGTAAGACACCGCTGATCACTATAAGTAAAAAGCTAAGAGCTCTCATAAAATCATCCAAAGCTAATTTTGAGAAAAAAATAGCTAAGGACTCTAAAGACAACCATAAGGCATTCTTTAGCTATGTCAGAAACCTAGGAGGAAACTCCTAGATAGGCTCAGAATTAGTTCAAAATGATGTGAAGATTACTGATCCTACAGACATTGCCAACATACTGGCTGAAAGGTTCAGTGCAAACTTCTCCCCCCCCTCCCCTCCTAAAGGAGAGATATCTATACCAAATGATTGTAGCCCCCCAAACATCTCTAACGCCCAGGTGAGAATTGCTCTCTCCAAGGCAAAGAACACAGCATCCATGGGACCTGATGGTGTCCCCGGCTGTGTGCTCCATGAACTCAACGAGGAATTAAACCCACAGTTAGGACAGCTGTTTAATCTTAGTCTCACCTCCGGATACGTACCCAGGGAGTGGCGCACAGTGACTGTGGTCCCACTCCACAAAGGCGGTGCCTCCACCGACCCTGGAAATTACCGTCCCATTAGCTTGACAAGCCTTATCTGCAAAGCCATGGAGAGGATCATAATGGATCTCATAAATAAAGACATAGGGAACTTGCAGACTTTGGATCCAACCCAGTTTGGCTTTGTCAAAGGCAGATCATGCCTTCTAAACTTGGTTGACTTTTTCGAAACAGTCACCAAGGCCATTGACAAGGGAAAGGCAGTCCATACAGCCTACCTAGACCTGGCGAAGGCTTTTGATACAATACCTCACTTTCGGGTATCATTGAAAAACTCATCAACTTAAATGTAAACCCATACATTACAAGATGGGTTGCAAACTGGCTGAGTGACAGAACCCACAAGGTCAGAGTTGCTGGCGCCATGTCAGACTCAAAGCCTGTCACAAGTGGTGTCCCACAGGGCTCAGTCCTGGGCCCACTCTTGTTTGGCATCTACTTTTCTGAAGTACAAGCAAACACAGGAGGGTTATGGCTGACAAAGTTTGCAGATGACTGCAAACTGGGCGCCGTATTTGAAAACACATCCGACACAGATATCCTTCAGAAGGGTCTCACAGAAACGGATAACTGGTGCCAGAGCCATGGCCTAAAGTTAAATGCCAAGAAATGCATAGTCATACCCTTCGGGAAAAATAAGGTTACCCCTAGCTACCATATAGGTGGCAATCCCCTGAACACAGAAGAAGTTATTAGGGACCTGGGAACCCAGGTTGACAGTAGCCTTTCATTCGACACTCATACTGCTAAAGTAGTTAGGAAGACCTTCTACATTGCCCACCTTATCATGAAGGGATTCACATCTAGATCAAGGGAAGTCATAGTCTCCCTATACTCATCACTCATCAGGCCAATGATCGAGTACAATGCCCCATTCGGAATGTATCTGACCCGACACTTGCAGCAGCTGGAGAGGCCACAAAAGTTCCTCACCAAAAGGATAAAGGGTCTCAAAATCTGTCTTATGCTGCCCGACTGAAAGAACTCCAGTTATATTCAGTTGCTTACCGCTTGCTCAGAGGTGACCTATGCCTGACATACAAGGCCATGTCAAACCCAGATTTGATGAACATGCTTCATCTCAAAAATCTAGATCCCTCAGAGCCACAAGGGCGGAGACTTAAACCTCGACACGGTTATTAATAGGACGTGCTGGAGGGATAGATTCATCACCCAAAGACTCCCTATGCTGTGGAACAAAATCCCGGTTTATGTGAGGCAGAGCACCTCGCTGGCCTTGTTCAAGAGGAATCTTGACCAATGGATGGGAGAT
This sequence comes from Protopterus annectens, assembly GCF_019279795.1. NCBI lineage: Eukaryota > Metazoa > Chordata > Ceratodontiformes > Protopteridae > Protopterus > Protopterus annectens. The sequence goes on along the minus strand of NC_056729.1, from coordinate 1,731,153,174 downwards.
CGCAGATACACCCCAGGGGTTACCTCAGTGTCACTGCTCGACAGAGGCACAGCAAAATAATGGGCATAGTTTCTCCAAACTAAAGGGGTGGCGTAAGCCACAAAACTATGGGCTAGGCTTATAAATGCCCTCGGGCAGATAGCCTAGTATGAACCTATGAACCTATGAACCTATAAGACAGATGTCAGCTATGCCCTACATTACCGAATACCCCAGGCCAAGCTTTCCTGTCCCTGAAAGACAGCATCAGACAGAGATGACAGCCAGTCAACTATGAGCATTTGCTTTAGCCACAAACAGCAGTGTTTACCAATCTGCTTTAAGTAGACTCAATTAGGAAACAGAATCATTTAGCTATGTATCTACAGGGCCATGAAGCAGCTACTATGAAAATGCTTTTATATGGTCTGAAATACAACACCGAGCCTTCAGACTGGTAAAGCAAAAGTTATGTTTAGCAAGAAAATGCTAGGTGACTATAACTCAATGCAAGCATAAAGCCACAAACCATATTTGAGGAATTGTACTAATTTACTGCATTTAAAAATCCAGTATGAAGACTAAGTAAACCTCTTAATTTTAAGAAACCATGGCAGATTTGTTTTATGCTTAAACTGTTGACCTTTGGTGCAAAGAAAGAACATATTCTACAGCAACATACAATAATGTGTCAAACATATCATATCTTCATAGTTAGGATACCACAAAAATGCATGAAATAAGATCATGTCTGTAGTTACAGAAGTGCACAAAATTATTTGGATTACTTCTGTCTTCGGGGCCTTTTACAGAACTGGAACTTGGTTCTAATAGAGTATGCAGAACTTAAGACATCCCTAATGTGTGTAAGATATGCTAAAATGCTCTCATTATGGCATGCAATCAGAACACTCTATTGTGTAAAGATTTAGACAAGTTATCCAGCCTTTTCTGTTTTAGCCAATATCAGACTTCTGTATCCATTTTAGGGTATTTGTACTGTGCATCTGTATGGATATGGCACTGACATAGCAGGTAGCACACTTGTCTTTGGTGCAGAAGGCTGTGAGTTCTACTCCTACACCCACACTAGGTAGATTGATTCCTGATATTGCAGTTCAGTACAAGGGGAGGTGCTGCCCTTCTGATTGTGTCATCTTTTAGGTAAGATGTCAGACAGAGGGACCATCTGCTTGAGCTGCTGGTAGTTCAGGTGGATGTAAAAGATCTCAGTGCACTTTTTGAAAAGAGTAGGGGAAGATCCCAAGTACCCAAGGTCAAACTTCCTCTTGTAGTGTATATATATATATATATATATATATATATATATATATAGCTAACCTAGTGGGGCTAACACAGTCAAAGGATCAATAAATAAATAAATTAAATATGGTTCAAAATGCCATAAATGCCTCCTTATACATAGACAACACCAAACCTGTAGGCTATTCTGCCAAGGTTTCATTATTGTCAAGGACATAGGACTTCCCTTAATATTCAGGAAAGAATGCATTTCCTTCACTAGCTGTTATGTGGAAGGAACTGTATAAAAAGTGAGTGAAAGCTCTGAGTGTGCTCAGTGTAGGACAGCAAAGAATACTGGGAACATTATACAACTCACCGAAGCGTGAAAGAAAGGAAAGTGAGAATGGCTATGGGAAGGGGGCAGTATAAGGGGGTGCTGGAGGAACAAGGGTTCATTTATGAGCTGAAGGAGAACTACATGGAGACAGTGGTGAAAATCTGAAGCTTTTCACTTTGGGAGTTTATGTAACATGATATGGAGTTTCCCAGCTGAGAACTTGAACCAGACACATGACCAGTAACAGAGCAGAATAAGGAATATTGATGGGGTTGTTTAAAGACCTACGTTCTTCTTTGGGGAATACAAGACCACCAGCTATCGCTTACGTCATTGCTGTTGTTTGTACACTTTTCAAACAAAAATGCCATTTACGGGGTATTAAACCTAGTTTCGTCATTAATAATCAGTATTACATTTTAAGTATTTTTTTTATTATTAGAGATATTTATACTGTTCGCACACTTCTACCAAAATATATGGATAAGGCAGTCTTGGAACGTTCAGAAGTACCATAATGCAGCTGTAACAAATGTCTAGTCAGGTTACATGCAGTTAAAGCACAGGCTTCATCAGTCACTAAAGACAACTGCCTTGAGTACTTTTGTGAGCTTCCTTTCCAGAATAAGAAAATTCATTCTGAAAATAATTTAGTCAATAAACCAGATAGATGTGTCAGAAGTGTGAAGATGGGAATGGAAGGAATGGAATCTCATGCCAAGGAGAGGGTCACTTTGACCTTCCTCTAGAAGGGAATATCTCCATAGTAATACGCCCATTCGGCTGAGCACGGACGTCAGACTTGAATGCTAGAAGTTCTTTTTTGATTAACAACTGATGTACATGCTGATGTTGAAACATGGTTTGCTGTAGCCTTCCATTGCATGAGCAGAGACACCCACTGCAGCTCTGAGAGCTGCCATTCATACACACAATCTTGCAAATCCAGGAGAATAGGCTTGCACCCTCAGCTGCATGCGGTGTACCCATATTCCACAAGGTGTCAGCAGTTTGGACTGCCCATTTCCCTTCACTTTATTTTTCTAGGTGAGATTGAAAGACATAAAGAATTCTGCTGATCTAACTTGAGTTAAACTAGCTGTAGCCTTTGGTCACCCATATCTAATTATTGTTTTGCTTCCCCTTAGGATGGGCAGGCTGGCATTAGCTGTGATCATTGCATGTTATGCACTCTTATTCCACCATGTGTCAGTAGTTCTCTACTTTGGACTACCCCCTCAGGATGGGAAGGCTGGCATTAGCTCTTTATTACTGGATGTCACACACTCATTTTCCACTAGATGTTGAGTGCACTAGCCTGGACTACCCCTTAGGATGGTCAGGATGGAATTAGATCTTTATTACTGCATGTCACACACTTATAGTTCACAAGGTGTCAGCAGTGCACTAGTCTGGACTACCCCCTCAGGATGGGCAGGCTATCATTAGCTCTTTATTATTGGATGTCATGCACTCATTTTCCACTAGGTGTTGAGTGCACTAGCCTGGACTACCCCTTAGGATGGTCAGGATGGCATTAGCTCTTTATTACTGCATGTCACACACTTATAGTTCACTAGGTGTCAGCAGTGCACTAGTCTGGACTACCCACTCAGGATGGGCAGGCTATCATTAGCTCTTTATTATTGTAAGCAATGCACTCATGTTCCACTAGGTGCCGGAAGTATATCAGTCTGGATTACCCCCCTCTTGCAGGATGGACGAGAAAACATTAACTGTTTACTACTACATGCTGTGTGCCCACATTCCACTAGATGTTAGCAGTGCATCAGTTTAGACTGCACCTTCCCACTAGATGAGCAAGCTGGCATTAGTTACTTATGTCCACCCTCCCTGACCAGCTCTTCTAGAGCAGAGATTATAACAATATCTGTTCACCTGGATTACAGTCAGGGATTTATCCCTCTGTGCCCCACATCTGGAAATAATGGTAGTGGGACCTTCATGACATCATTTCTAATCATCCAACTCATTCTTCTCCTGTATAAATGCTGATGATGATGGCATCCAGCTCAAGCAGCAAACTGTATTCCCAAAGCCTGCTCCTTATGCCAATACTGGAGCATGGCAGTGTTGGCAGATATCCTTGGAAAAACGGTTTCAAAACCTTTTGTCAGTTATAGTGCTACAATACCAAAAAAGAAAGGAAAGTGATACCACGGATGAATCTTTAATACCACACATGCATAAGCTTCATATACGACAAACACTTTCGCTACAAGGGCTTCCTTAAGTGTCACTTCCTGTTTTGTACATTGGTCAATTAAACATATAAAATGAAGAGTAAACTTGTAAGCTGGAAAGAAGCGGCAACCTTGAGTCCCAGTCTTAATAAAACGTCCAGTTTATTCAAATAACACAAAATACTTAACACCAACAAGAAGTCCACAGATACACGATACTAAGCGCTTTCACCCATCAAGCTGGGCATCATCAGAGTACAATTAACGTATTGCAAGACATCCCTTATATACTTTAAAAGTGCCCTTAATCAAATAATTAATTAATCAATTAGTAAAAACAGAGTGTTTCTTAAAGGTATTTCAACCATTTTCAAATAGAATCCTTAAAATGTAGATATGGATGTTAAACAACCTTTGTATTTGTTCAAGAGGTTCTGTGAAATAGAAATGCAACAATCAAATCAATTTAAAAATCTTAAAATGTAATATTAAACGAAATACTGAAAATTCAAAAATGTTTTAGAAGAATTAAATAAATAAAATAGTAAAAACATAATGTAGTGGTAGTTGCTTTAGAAGCTAGATGTACTATACTAATCAGTCATTCAACATTAATAGTACTGTCATGTAGTTACTTGTAAAGTAATAGTAGTACCAATAAATTGTAATTTTAAAAATGTTGTTTGTTGTCAAAATATAAATATAAATATTACATAGTAAATATAAATATAAATATCTTTTTATAATAAATATGTAATCCATTAACAGTATATACAGTAAGGTAAATTTTCGTGGTGTAAGCGAGAGACTGTGAGGTTTACACCAATTGCAGCATCCCGTGTTTTCTGTATCTTGATTTGAGACACCATTCTCGAGTACGAGAGAACCCGGCATTTCAGACAGTATTGGAGAACTTGCTGGCTTTGGGCTTACTGAGGATTCACCTGTTTACGGTTGTTTCAAAACCGGGACTCTTTTTCTACCAGGTAATTCATTACTACACTACGTTTGATTTTTCCTGTTATTTATCGGACTTACGTTTACCTAATTTACGGTTGTTTAAAACCGGGACTCTAGTTTACCAGGTTATTCATTAAATTATCAATTCACTACGTTGAATTATCCTGGTATTGATCTGACGTTGTTTACCCAAATTTACCCGAACTTCCAAGGACTCCTTTTTTCGGGTTAAAAAGATTGTGGCATTTGTAACAGTAGTTGGAAGACTTCAGTATCCGCTGACTTATTGCGGATCCATTAGTTCATGTTCATTTATAGACCGGGACTCAAGGTTGTGGTTTTTCATCTTGCGGTTTTTAAGTAACTGAAGACATTGGGGAACTACTGCACGGGCCTGATCGAGTCCTGGATATTGTGTTGGGTTGCACAACCAATTGAATTCTAAACATCTTTTATTGCCTTACTGGTGTGCTTTTTGGTTGCAAGTCACAGTAATACTACATTGCGTGTAACATTTTCGTCACAATTGCTTTTAGTTTTGAGTACTGGGTACTGTGTTGGTTTGCACCAACCTACTGAGTTCGACATTGTTTAAAACTGCCTTTTTGGCGTGCTTTTTTCGTTGCAAGTTAGAGTAATACCATACTACGTGTAATACTTTGAGATTACATCAACTATTTTTTTACACTGGTGGTGAGGCAACCCGTTTCTATATTGGTATTGCTACATGTGGAATAATTTATTACTGGTTGATATACTTTGGACACCACATATTGTTTACTATATCTTTTTTTTTTTTTTTTTTTTTTTTTTGTGTACTACGAATTGTGGTTTACAATGCAGTTTACAATGAATAAACTGGACGTTTTATTAAGACTGGGACTCAAGGTTGCCGCTTCTTTTCAATTAAACATATACACATAAAAATGTACCCAATAATATGTAGTTAATTAATACAATAAATTACTAAAACAACATCTGCATAATAACATAAAAAACATACACATAAAGAAAACAACATTGTCTGATAGATTTTGCCTAAGTACACATTATAAAGAGACAGATAAATTTAACCTTGGATAACTATCCACTCTCCATATATGAATGCATTTATAGTCCGCTCTTTCAGTTTTGTTCGTAATGTTTCCAACTCTACAGTAATTAGCATTAACAATTTCTATAGCCCTAAATCTAAAAATATCATCCTCCACTTCTTTCTGGATGTGTTTATATAGGGTATTTGTTTCAAACCTTTTTCTTACATCTCACAAATGACAACAAATCATTTCTTTCAATTTACAATTAGTTTTTCCCACATGAAAACATGGGCACAAAATACATGTTGCTAAATATATTCGAGTTGAATGAAAAACCAAGTAGACTTACTGAAAACACGGAAGGAACACCACTGCAGCCAGAACGATGTAAAAGAAACGCAATTTATTTAAACACAAAAACAGCGTTTTCGCTTCCAGGAAACCAGAAGCTTCATCAGCAGTTAAAAGGATTAAAACCTGATGCATTTAAACCAAAGTAACTGGCGCTTGTTGACGACATCACCACAAGCGCCACAACATTGCTTAAAGGGGCAACGATAAAACTTAAAAGGGCAACAATGAAAAGAAGAGCAATTAAGTACAAATACATAGTGTGCCCTATAAAACTTATATAAAAATAGTAAAACATTCTAAAGTGGAGCGTGAGGCTGATAAACTGTAAATAGTAAATATCAGTAGAAGAGAGCAAAAATATGTACTACTGAAAGCCTGGAAGCGAAAACACTGTTTTTGTGTTTAAATAAATTGCGTTTCTTTTACATCGTTCTGGCTGCAGTGGTGTTCCGTCCGTGTTTTCATGTTGCTAAATATATCACATTGCTAGTATTGCAATTAGCATACCAATTAAATCTATAAACTTTGCCTGTGTTTGGATGTTCAAAAACAATATCCCCACTAATTAAGTTACAATATATATATTTCCCACATGGAAGCGTGCCATATTTGTTTTTACATTTATAAATCTCTCTTTGTTCTTTACAGTACACTGTTCCTTAAGATTACCTGCTCTTTTATAACTATAATTAGGAAGGCTATGAAGAGGATGAAGAATGGAAAAGCTGTTGGTCCAGATGACATACCTGTGGAAGCATGGAGGTGTTTAGGAGAGATGGCAGTGGGTTTTTTAACCAGACTGTTTAACAAAATCTTGGAAAGTGAGAGGATGCCTGAGGACTGGAGAAGAAGTGTATTGGTACCAATTTTTAAGAATAAGGGTGATGCGTGCAGAGCTGTAGTAACTACAGAGGGATTAAACTGATCAGTCACAGCATGAAGTTATGGGAAAGAGTAGTGGAAGCTAGGTTAAGAAGGGAGGTGATGATTAGTGATCAGCAGTATGGTTTCATGCCGGGAAAGAGCACTACAGGTGCGATGTTTGCTCTAATAGTGTTGATGGAGAAGTATAGAGAAGGTCAGAAGGAGTCGCATTGTGTCTTTGTGGACTTAGAGAAACCATAGCACAGGGTGCCTAGAGAGGAGTTGTGTATTGCACGAAGAAGTCTGGAGTGGCAGAGAAGTATGTAAGAATGGCACAGGATATGTATGAGGGCAATGAGACAGTGATGAGGTCTGCAGTAGGAGTGACAAATGCATTTAAGGTAGAGGTGACATTACATCAAGGATCAGCTCTGAGCTCTTTCTTTTTTGCAATGGTGATGGACAGGTTGACAGACAAGAGCAGACAGTAGTCCCCATGGACTATGATGTTCAGATGACATAGTGATGTGTAGTGAGAGTAGGGAACAGGTTGAGGAGACCCTGGAGAAGTGGAGATATGCTCTAGAGAGGAGTGGAATGAAGGTCAGCAGGACTAAGACAGAATATATGTGTGTGAATGAAAGGGAGGACAGAGGAATGGTGAGTTTGCAGGGAGTACATTTGGCGAAGGTGGATGAGTTTAAATACTTGGGATCAACAGTTCAGAGTAATGGTGAGTGTGGAAGAGAGGTGAAAAAGAGAAAGCAGGCAGGGTGCAGTGGGTGGAGAAGAGTGTCAGGAGTGATTTGTGACAGACAGGTACCAATAAGAGTCAAAGGGAAGGCCTACAAGAGGGTAGTGAGACCAGCTATGTTATATGGGATGGAGACGGTGGCATTGACAAAAAGACAGGAATCGGAGCTGGAGATGGCAGAGTTAAAGATGTTAAGATTTGCATTGGCCATGATGAGGATGGACAGGATTAGAAATGAGTACATTAGAGGGGTGGCTCAGGTTGGATGGTTTGGAGACAAAGCCAGACAGGTTTCATTGTGTTGGTTTGGACATGTGCTGAGGAGGGATGCTGCGTATATTGTGAGAAGGATGCTAAGGATGGAGCTGCCAAGGTAAGAGAAGAGGAAGGCCTAAGATAAGGTTTATGAATGCGGTGAGAGAGGGCATGCAGGTGGTTGTTGTGACAGGGCAAGATGCAGAGGACAGGAACAAATGGCAACAGATGACCTACTGTGGGAACCCCTAACGGGAGCAGCTGAAAGAAAAAGAACTAGGATCATCAGGTAAGCCATCCTTAACTTTTTCCATACATTTCAAAGTATACCAGTGCTTTGATATTACAATCTTAAAAATATTAATATGGCTATTATTAGTGATGGTCATTCTTATCACCTTTCAAATACAGTAAACTCTAATAACCAGCACCCATGGGGATTGGTAGATGCCAGATAACTGTAGTTTCTGGAGAGGTACTATTAAAAACAGGCCTGACTAATACTGTACCCTACACTATTTGTTTAGTTTGACTTGTTCTTAGGTTGGGGAGAGAGGGAATTTATTCTTATCTTCCTTTTTAAAACTCTAACGACATAAGGTACATTTCTGTGGGGGAGGGGGGGCACAGAAAGAGCAACACATGAAAATTGTACTGTATTTCTTCCTTTTTTTTGTTTTTTTTTCTCTGGTTGCTTCAGTTCCAGTTAACTGAGCATTTACTGTAGTTTTCTTTTCTCTGTTATGTGGCTCAGCAAAAGAATATCCATTAGCTTGTCTGTTCTGAGTAAAATATATCTTACTATCTATTGCTTCCCCCTTGATTATAACTTCTGATCAAAAAATTAGTTGTCATTTCATCTGCTTGTGATTTAAACATTTCCTGTGTGCTTAAACTAGCCAACCTAATCATTTGTCCTTTAGGAATTTTCTTAAAAATAAGGAGGGGAGGTGTACACTAGACAAACACAAATCAGAATTTTTGCATACATCCTCTCTATAGACTTTAGTATCAAGGGAATCATAAATATTTCTGTTCAGGATAAGATCCAGGAAATGAAAAGATGCCTTTGACTTTTTCATCTTAAATTTTAAATACCCAACAGTATTCGATAAGAAATCTGCAAAATCATCCAGATATGTCTCTTTCCCTTTCCATATAATAAAAACATCAACAAAATCTCCTATAAAATATGACATTATTATAAAAGGTACTGATGTTATTAAAGACATGCTCTTGTTCCCATAGCCCTAACACTATGTTTGCATATGTATTGGTGACAGGAGTAGCTATCTCCATCTCTTTTAACTATAAATAAAATTTATGGTGAAAAGTGAAGACATTATTTTCCAATACTAAAAGTAATAGTTCACAAATTATATTAACTTTCTTGGATGAATATTCACTGTATACATATAAATACTCTCTGATTCTATCTTCCATGTATTTGGAATTACCGTAAACAAAGATTCTATATCCAACGTTACATACAACATATCAGCATCCATAACATTGTCATTTCAGCAAACAAATAGCTGCTGCAAGAAATCATTTGAATCTAATATAAAACTTTTAAAAAGAACAAGTATGTTTTAATTAATTTTCTAAGTATATGTGTATGGGTTCTGCACCCCAGCCTCATAATATTGTGTTCCATACGTAGGCATTTTGAGAATCTGAAGACCTTTTAGCACAATTTCGTACTTTAAATAAGATTCAAAACTATATCTCCGCCATTGTAAATACTTAAACTGTTGTAACTTCCATTCCAGGTCTAGTCCACAAAGTCAACCATTATCAATGTTAGCCACGTTCTCTTCTTCTAAGTGAATGTTGTTCAAAAGAGGGTTAACCTCCATATTTAAGAGTTTATTTAATGTATTAATCTTTTGCTGCATACAATTCGACTGTAAAAAATTGACAGGATGGTTATAACTCCCCTAACTACATCCATGTTCTGTGAGCACCTCTATGAAAACAAAGAACAAATGAAAGAAGGAGCTGAAGCAGATAAATCCAGGCCTAGTCCACATACAAATGAATAATACCAAAAAAGAAAGGAAAGAAGTCCAGATACCACAGATGTACAACACACACACACAAGCTTTACACACAACAAGAGCTTCAAGTGACACCTCCTGTTATGATGATACAATGAGCGAATACAAACTTACCAGTATAAATACATGTACTAGCTGTGTAAGATCATGTATTCATATGGTTTGATCTTTCTCCCCATTATAAGGTCATAATGTGTTAGCAGTTTCAACACCGCCCATGTCAAGGGTGCAAAAACTGCAAAATCTGGATTTCTATTCTTAGACAAGAAGGACATAATGCTTCACTTTTTCAATCAAGCATACAAAAAAAACAAAAAATTACAGACCTTCAAATGGAATGTTGAATCCATTGTCACACAAAAGTTGAAATGATGTACAGCTGACATATAAGCATATTTACCATAACAACACATGATAGATCACTATGAAAATAAATCATAATACCCGGGTTATACCTACTTTATTGGATTCAATGCTTCACCAGAAATCGCAAAACACAGAGACTTCTTCCCTCTAGGTCAAACTTAGCCTGCTCCTTCACATATCCCATGATCCTGGAAATTCCCTTTGGTCATGGAGAAGGGAGGATGTCATAGGCATAGTCCTTCTTGCATGCGACTTACATCTCCTATCCAAAGCGTTAGCGATTTACATACTAACATTTACAGTCATAGGCATAGTCCTTCTTACATGTGACTTACATCTCCTATCCAAAGCATAGCGATTTACTTACTAACATTTACAGATAAAATAAGTTATGACAAAACAAAGACAAATGCTTAAATAAAACAATAAATAATTTAAAATCGTGAACTATAGCCCTTAACTTTAAATACAATAGGAGTACTTGAAAAATAAAAATAATTTATTTACTTATTTGCTTCCTTTGATTACCAGGAAAGTCTGACTGGGGAAACCCCCTTTTCAGCAGAGGCCCAAAGAGAAAAGCTCCACATTACATACATCCATTTGCATAACAATAAAACAATAATACATAACAGATAACTCTGTACTATACATAATTTAACAGTTGGTCACTGTATTAAGTACACTATATATATATATATATATATATATATATATATATATATATATATATATATGTGTGTGTGTGTGTGTGTGTGTGTGTGTGTGTGTGTGTGTGTGAGATGTTAACATGTTGTAAATGCTATAAAGAATATTCAGCATTATTTTACAGTTTATGTATAAAGTTGCATTTAAATTTTAGTATACAGACACCAGAAGAGGTGTTTGCATATTTGATCCAAGCAGTTATTCACCTGGGACATGTAAACTAGAAACAAAGTCTGAGGATTTGAACTGAGGACCTTAGACCAAACTAGATTTGGCTGCACACAAGGAGTGGACTTAGTAATGGTGCTGGTACAACAAGATTGTTTCTTCATAGGTATATAAGGTCATTGCTATTTTAAACTACACATTAAGGGGGGCTTAGTTATGGGGGTGTTTCAAATGCATACTTTTGTTGACAGGTATGTTTTCAATGATATTTTAAATGGTAGCTGAGAATATTTCTGATGTTTGTTGGGAGAGACGGTTTAGCAGTGTATACAAAGTGCAGGTAATTACCATCACGATTTTTACATTTCTGAGTTAGTGTGCTGTTTCTGTTAATTCAGTTCTCTGTGAGGCAATTATCAGTTTAATAAAGTGGCTGGTTAACAAGCATTTATCTTGGACATATAGGAAGCTATGGATGGTCTTAATGTGAGTGTAGGCTAACAGATAAAGTAACACCGTCCAGTTAAGGGGCTGAAGTGCAAGGCAGTGACATTTTTGGCTCATGTGATTACTTGCAAACTTTGCAATCTTATTACACTTAAGAAAGGAAAAACATTTGATTTGTATGGGATGATATATAATTACCCCCATTTGTTAACCAGGTCATCCCACTAGACAATCTCAGTCCTTTTTGAGGGGTGACCCAAGAACATTGTCTGACAAAGTGACTTGCTCGAGGTCGCACACTAGGCAAATGAGAATTGGAGGAATCAAACCCTGTACCACAGGAACTACAGCTCACAGCCTTAACCCTCTGCGCCAACAACTTGGGCTGCTGACAGACTTGATATTATAGAGCGTCTTTAAGAAAAGCATTATTATTGAGCGACCAGTGAAAAACTTTATGCAAAAGGAATAAAATTGGGTGACAACATACCATGATTACTATAACTGTTGTGGGATACAACAGATTCATATAACAGAAAGGAACAAACTAAACAAATTCTTGGAATAAGAAAAGTAATATATTACACCTGTCAACAGGTATGACAAATCATACCTGCCAAAGGTAAGCATTTTCAGTAATATGTGTGACAGCAAATTTCTAAGTTCCCCTTTTTCTGTGATCATATTTACATTTTCAAGGTTGCTGAACTAACAGTATCCAATCTCAAACTTCTGATACAAAGTATCAAATGCAACAAACCCAACAATGCAGTGATTTGTACATTGTAAAGGGATTATCTTAATCATTTACACCTATAGAATGCTACAATCTTTCCTCATCACAAAGAAAGTAGGATGATGGGAAAGTAATGTTAGCATTACAGTGACCTCTCCTTCAAGATCTGCTGTTATGTTACATACACTTACTTAAATATCAATGTACTACTAATCTGGGGAGAAGTTATAATAGCAAGAGGTCCTCCAATCCAAAAATGCAATGAAATTAAGTAAGAATGGGACAGCAAGGTCCTTATCACAGGTGAGAATATATACCAAACATTATTCAGTGCCCTTTTCAAGTAAGACATGATGGCATATTAAAGCTCTGTACAACAATAACACAATATAGCAGTTAGTCAGCTGCAGTATAAAGAAATTAGATATTTTACTCCTTACTGTGAGTTAGTGAATAATAAAAATAACACATAATAACAATGTGTAGATTTGTACAGCCCTTACGTATGTAGAACCTGCACAAGTACCTGTCTTAGCCACATATAAACCCCATAATTAATATAATGACTCTGCCCTGTTCTGTAACACTACCACAGTGAAAGGAGCCATGCTAGCTAAACATAACCTAATGTTCCCTCACTGGAATAAACAGGGACTCAGTATACTTCCAATAACTGAAAATTCTTTGGCACCTAATCAAACAGACACTTTCTGAACATGCTTAATAATGTCACTGTGTGCCAGATAAAACAAAACTCTATAATGATTGGCACAAGTAAACACAGACAATACAGTCCTACAAGCTTTCCAACACTTCTTTCATGAACTTTCAAATGTACCTATACTGGTAATATGTATACATTTAGGCATAAAACAAAAAATAATCAAAAATCAGGGAATTTTATTTTAACATTTGTTTACCAGGAAAGTCCGACTTGGAGCGAGCTGATTTTCAGCAGAGGCCCGGGAAGAAATGCTTCAGACGCAAGTCTCTGTAACATGGGAGGAAAATGGAGTGCTCGGAGGAAACCCACATGAATGCAGGGAGGACATGCAGACTCTGCACAGAAGGCACCCCAGCTGAGAATCGAACAGGAGAACCTCTTGTTGTAAGGTAACAATGCAAAATGCTGTACCACTGTGCTGTCTGGGACTTTTGCAGGTGTGAGATTCAAGCTGCTGTATTCAGCTGTCTTCAAATTTTTTTTTTCCTGGAGTATCATTTTTTTTTTATGCAGAACACGCTAAAGGGGAAATACAAGTTTCTCCAACAGAAACTGAGCCATCAAACAGAAGGGGACTCTTGCTTTTCATTTTTTGATAATACAGCTCATAGATATACTTTGCCAGTGAAACATTTTCCAGTGTTGCAAAGGAAATTGTTTTAGAGATATAAAAAGCACAGGAGATGACTAACAGAATCAGGAGTACCTTGGACTTGAACCGGAGATTAAGATGAAGAAGAAGAAGAAGACCAACAATGCTGAAATTAGTGGATAAATGTGAGATTATAAAGCATTAGTCACATTTGTGAAATATGGCTTTACAAGAAAAAGTGGCCAACAAAGAATGGACTTTTGATGACTTTGTTAAACCTGTGGGGGGACTAAAGGGCAAATACCCCACTTCATGTCATTAATCTTTGGAAGAACGCTAAAAGGGAAAAAAAATAACAGAAAGTAACTATAAGTAAAACTTTGTTTTGTTTTTAACAGTATTTGCATAAAACATTTCAAGATATAAATTGCATGTTATATAGTAAAGCATTTTCAGTAACTATTGTATGTGATAAAGATACTAAAGTAAACAAGTACTTTTTTCTTTGTTAGTTTAAAGAAATATAGGTTTTACAATGAAAAAAGCAAAGAAAGGCTGGACAAAGGCACATTTAAGTTAATAGGTTGTAATCTTGGGCTGTTGGGGTGGGTAGTGGGGTGTAAAAGTGCACTGATTATAATATATGTAGAGCTGAGCTGTTTTTTCTTAAGTTTGCATAGGTGACTGTCTAGATTCATTAATCTAATAATGAGGTTTTGTATAAGCAAGTGGGCTTTAAAAACAAAAGGCTAATGTGAATGTAATGAATAGTTTTCCTTTAGCAAATAAATGTTCAGTGTGAATTGAGAAATCTGCATCTGAGGCCGGCTACACATTCTGTTCTCATATTTCTATGGAAACAAGCTGACAACAGGGGAAGGCAATAAATAGTGAGATATCTGTATATTTTTACTGAGAAAAATACAAAACTGAAAAGTACAATGTAAGTAGCTTAGTGAAAAATAAAGTTTTATATTATTGGAAGTGAATAAGAGTGGTCCCCAATTTCTTCAATGCATTTTAAAGAACAGTGCATAATTTAATTTTATTTAAAGGTAGACAATGCAATTTCTCTTAAGGCTAAATGTTAATGTTTTCTGAAAGTATACAAGCTGTATTTCACATCTGGAAGGGGAATAAAGATAAGACAAGAACAGACAGCAATTAGTAAGTAGGAGCACAAGCTGTAACATGCACCTTAGCATGGATCACCTTAATTTTAGGTTAATTAATGTATGTGGATGCAGCTGACTATTTGGGACAAATGTTCTCCTTAGGAGGGTTAAATTTTATTATTTGAAGATGCACATAGTTTTATGTGCTTGGTTTAAGTTAATATGTTTTGGGGTGCTCTGGGGGAGTTTTTTGTTTATTTGAGGCTTTTCATTAAAATAAAAAAGTCTTCTAATATGCGACACAGGTTCAAATGGCTATGACAAGAAACAGCCATGCAAAAGATCAAACTGCCAAGCAAGCTTTTTTGTGGATGCTCTGCATCTTTAAAAGTCAAATACCTCCACTAATACCAGAACTAGGGATTTAAAATTTCAGCAGCATATAAATAAACCACACAGAAGATTCATATTTATTAGCAATCGCCTACCCCATGTCTTGAATAACCTTACCCTACACATTAAATAAGTGACACTCTAGCATCCTTCAGATTAAACCTGCAGGACTGGATAGGCACCCATACATTTATTATTGGACTGATCTGCTTTGCCATTCTTTAGAAGGGGTATAACATGAGGTGGGTACTGGAAAACTATAAATGTTCTCTTGACTCAATTGTCTTGTATTTCCAATGATCCTATTATATAAGAGTACTACACTACATGAGTACAAATGGCAGAGGTAATCTTCAAAAGGGTTTTGATAAGAATCTTCCACTTGCTACATTTGGTTTGAAGCTTTTAAATGCAATGAGCTTCTTTTTTACCATAGTACATTATCATCATCATCTTCTTTTGGCTGTTCCCGTTAGGGGTCACCACAGCACATAACCTGTTCCATTTCTTCCTGTCCTCTGCATCTTGCTCTGTCACACCAACCACCTGCGCGTCCTCTCTCACCACATCCATAAACCTTATCTTAGGACTTTCTCTTTTCCTGTTACATGGTAGCTTCATCCTTAGCATCTTTTTCCCAATATATACTCAGCATCCCTCCTCAACACATGTCCAAACCAGCATAATCGTGCCTCTCTGGCTTTGTCTCCAAACCTTCCAACCTGGGCTGACCCTCTAATATACTTATTCCTAATCCTGTCCACCCTTGTCACACCCAGTGCAAATCTTAACATCTTTAATTCTGCCACATCCAGCTCAAACTCCTGCCTTTTTGTCAATGCCACTGTCTCCAACCCATATAACATAGCTGGTCTCACTACCCTCTTGTAGACCTTCCCTTTCACTCTTACAGGTACTCGTCTGTCACAAATCACTCCTGACACTCTTCTCCACCCACTCCATCCTGCCTGTACTCTCTTCTTCACCTCTCTTCCACACTCACCATTACGCTGAACTATTGACCCCAAGTATTTAAACTCATTCACCTTCACCACCTCTACTCCTTGCATCCTCACCATTCCTCTATCCTCTTTCTTATTCACACACATATATTCTGTCTTATTCCTGCTGACCTTCATTCCTCTTCTCTCTAGAGCATATCTCCATCTATCCAGGTCTCCTCCACCTGTTCCCCACTCTCACTACAGATCACAATGTCATCTGCAAACATCATAGTCCATGGGGACTCCTGTCTGATCTCGTCTGTCAACCTGTCCATCACCATTGCAAATAAGAAAGGGCTCAGAGCTGATCCTTGATGTAACCCCACCTCCACCTTAAATGCATCCATCACTCCCACTGCAGACCTCACCGCTGTCACACTACCCTCGTACATATCCTGTACCACTCTTACATACTTCTCTGACACAGAGATTGCATGTGTCTAGTGAGGTACATGCCAAATGGGGCATTATACTCAATGATTGGCCTAATAAGGGAAAAAACGTCAATCCCAAGTCTCAAACCCATGACCCTGTACACTATATTCAGAGCAATGTGCCACTACACCATCTGAGCTGTAGGACATAATAGAAGTTGTACTTCTCTGTACCATAGTACATTACAATTCTGAAATAATTTACATCAATAAACTGGAAAGACTTCAAAGAAAATTATTAAAATGTGTTACACGTAGACAGGTACATTTAAGATTAGATTAAAATCCTGAAACAGGTTTTTGGCTCTAAGATGGGCATGGTACCTAAAAAAAAAACTACAAGACCCAGACATTATAAGTATCCTAACTGCTATCATTTCCAAAGAGGACTAGTAATTTTGTGTTTGTACAACTTCTGTTATGTCCTAGGTACAGGACTTACATCACAGCATGATGAAGTGAGTCCCCAAAGTAGGGAGAAACAGGAAGATCAGGAGACATCTGAAGAAGAAATATGGACATGGGAAATAAAAAGAGATTTAATGTGGTGTCATATTTATGCAAAGGAGAAAGCAAAACTAATCAATACACAAACAGCAGCACCAAAAATATTTGAAGAGAAATACAGGCAAAGGAATCCGGACATGGAAAACTTTACAACACAAAAAATAAGAAGACAAAGAGGAAAAGTAGAAAAGGAGATTAGTAATGGAGAAGTTAAAGAAACAGAAACTGAAGTTATGGAGTACCTGCAAAGTGAAGGATTCAGCGTAGAAAATCTAATTCAGAAAGCACCACAACAGAATAGAGCAATGGATATCCAAATTAAGGGGAAACCAGTAGAACAGGAAGCAATTGGTCAGGTGCCATATGAAGATGTTTTGGAGCCTTCTACAGGAAACTAGTATAAACGTTCACTTGAAGCTAGACAGCAAGGGGAGGAACAGGAAACTGTGGAAACTGACTGCAGTCAATGTTGAGGAGTGATAGGCCACCGAGTTCCCATATGACAGAGCAACTGATGGCACACGATGAAATTGAAGAGAATGTGCCACAGCAAGATGGTATATAACTTTCTGTAGAATGCCCACAGAGAATGGAAAACAAAAAACGTGCCCTCAGCTTAGAAGAAAACAAGCTAAGAGAAGAGTTGCTTGACTTAATAGACACAGGTAGCTATATTAAGATCAATGAAAGAAATAAGACTTCAGAAGGTTAATAAAACCCAAAAAGTCAGAAGTCTGATAAAACAAATGAACACAGTAAGTAGGACTGTCCATAAAGATCCATGTGATATAACAGAAGTAAACAGGATATATTACTGTGCTGTTAAATTAATAACTGATAAAGTTCTTACACAAAAACACAGGTTAGTCAGGGAAAGGAAGGAGAGAAATCGTATACCATCATGGAAGTATCGAACAGAGAAACCTATAAAACAATTAAGACAAGAAGTGTCACTGTTAGAAGAATATAGAAGAGGTAACAGAGCAGCAAAAATACTAAGAAAGATAGACATGATAAAAGCAATACGCAGTATTAGAACAGATCAGGCTCTATCATGCACTATCACAAATAAACTACAAATCTTAGCACAGGCATAAAAACTTAGAAGACTTGCAGATAAATATAAATGAAAAGTACAAAATAAGTAATTTATTCATGACCCAAAAAAGTTTTATAGAGAATTGGGAAAGAAGGTAAAAGGAACTGAAATACCATCGAAAAAATAAAATAGATACATTTTGGAGAAATATCTATGAAGACCCTGTGGAACATAACAAAAGATGCAAAATGGATAGAAAAAGTAAACAAAAGATGCAAAATGGATAGAAGAAGTAACAGAAAGAAGTTTAAAGATACATAATATGAAATGGTATGAAGTAATGCTCAGAGAGATTGAAAAAAGTTAAGAAAAGATCCTAATTTGAAAACTCCAGGCCCAGATGCAGTACCCAACTTTTGGTTAAAAGTATGAACATCTCTACATGAAAATTAACCATGAGTAAGAACTATTTATATGCACACCCGGAACAAACACCAACCTGGATAACAGGAAAACAACTCTCCTACTTAAGAGTGAACCTGCAAGCTACCCTAAAAATTATAGACCAATAACTTACCTTCTGACAACATATATTCTATACACTGGAATTGATGCCAACAGAGTTTATAGTCATTTAGAAGACAACTAAATTATGGCAGTAGAACAAAACGGCAATAAAAGAAAGTCATATGGAACAAAGGATCATTTGTTGTTAAATAAAGTCATAGTAGAGAACTGGAAAAAGGGGAAGAATCTAAGTAAAGTAAGGCATGGATTGACTACAAAAAAACATTTGATAGTATCCCACATTCATGGATAAAAGAGTGCTTAAAAATATACAAGATACACCCTACACTGATCGACTACATTACAGTGACCATCAAACAGTGGCAGACCACTTTGCAATTAAGCCATGATAAAGGACAAATGATTATTCCAGGGATACAAATTCAAGGGAGGGTAATCCAGGGTGAAGCTGTGTAACTGCTGCTTTTTTGCCTTGCCCTTAACCCATTAAGCTGTCTACTTAACAGCTTATGCCATGACTACAATTTGGCTCCTAGAAAACAATAAAGTGTAAAGACTTCTCATCTTCTCTATGTTGATGATTTAAAACTGTACAGCTCATCAGATGAGGAACTGAAAGTAAAACTGCAAGTTGTCAAAACTTTTCAGATGATATAAGAATGTCCTTTGGTCTTGATAAATGTGCCAAAGCAACCTTTAAAACAGGAAAACTGCAGCACCATAAAACATCAGTTTGGGGCAAAAATGTGATATAAAAGAACTTCAACAAGAGGGAATGTATAAATATTTTGGAATTGATGAAGGATCAACAATAAAATATGAACAAATGCGGATTAAACTTAGTAAGGAATACTTTAGAAGACTAAAATTAATCCCGAAAACAGCATTGACATCTAGGAGCAAAATCCAAGCTATAAACCAATTTGCTCTTCCTGTCATAACTTACAGTTTTGGAGTGACTGACTGGCCCCAAAATGTTTTGGATAGATTAGACAGGAAAACAAGAAGGATGATTCATGCTCACCAAATGATTTATAAAAATCAGTGTATACCAAGATTATATATTCCCTGTTCTGAAAGAGGGATGGGCCTCCTTGAAATTGATTACATATATAGATCTGCAATCATGGGACTCTGCACATACCTGCTGACCTCAAAAGACCCAAATGTAATGAAAGTTTTGAAACATGAGGAGACTAAATCTAAGATGACTTCTCTGCTTAATCTAGCAGAAGCACATCGACGTCAAGCAGGAATGGAAATCAAACCACAAGTGGATAGAAATCAGGCAGCAACTGAATGTGTGAAAGATTGGAAACTCAAAATGTTCCACAACACTGAAATGTACTTTTCTGCAAGTAGACCCAGTTTTTCTTGACTACCATACTAATTATATTGTTGCATTTCTGAGTCCCTTATTTCCTTTGCCAATTGTTCTAAATATAATGCAAATAAAAAAGGGGAAGAGAATACCCCTGCTTGGTTCCTCTGCTCAAAAGAAATTATCAGAGAGGTACCCACCCACTTTAAGTTTTGCCTCTGTCCCCTCACATATCCTCCTGATCAGCTTTATTATTTTATCAAGGAATACAAATCCTTCCATTGTTCTGCTCATGAAGTCCCAGCTTACTCTATCGAATGCTTTCTCTGCATCAAGACCCACCAACAACAATGGTATTTTCTTACATTCTGCTTCCCTCTGGATCATCAATGTTCTGTTAATGTTGTCAAATGTGCCCCTCCCCTCCACAAAACCACACTGATCCATATCTATCAGTTTTGGCATTAGTTTTACCATTGTTTTAGCCATTATTGACATAAACACTTTATAATCAAGTTTTAGTATTGAAATGGGCCTGTATGAAGCTGAATCTGATGGATCTTTACCCTCTTTAGGTATTGCAGCTACCACTGCTTCCTTCCAGGACGGTGGTACTTCTCCTCTTAAAATACCGTTAAACAAAACCTTCCAGAACTTTCATTTTCCCTCCTAGCTTCCAATCTTCCCCATGAATACCGTCTATTCCTGGGGACTTTCTTGTGGATTGGTTATTTATCACCATTTTCTCTCGTCTCCTCCTATCCTGTTAGTAATTGAGCCTCGTTTACCTCTAAATTTGGCATATTTAATTCTTCCAAAAGCATTTCCATTTGTTCCTTTTCTGGATTTCCATATTTCTCTGCTTTATACAGATTTTCATAACATTTTTGAAATATTTCTAATACCTATACAGGATCGCTTGTTATCTTCCTTGTTTTAGACTCTTAAGCTTGGCAACAACCTTTTCCACTTTCTGTTGTCTGAGCGGTTGTGCTAAAAGCTTTTGTGCTGTAGAGTTATCTAAAATAGTTACTTAACAGCAATCTTTCTAAACTCATGCATAGTATCGAGGTAATCCCTTACTTTCTGTTTATCATTTTGCAGTTCTCCCCCTTCTTGTTCTTTGAGATTACCCCCCCATTTTGTAATGCTTTACCCTTTGTCAGTCCCATTAATTCTTGCTACTTGTTAACCAAATCTCCTTTTCTTTTATTTGTAACCCAGTTTTAAACTCCTGTTTCATTTTATCTCATTCCATAGTTTTATTTTCTGAAGAAATTTCTGTCTTCCCTAATAACTCCCGAATAATTTCCTGTACCCAGTCCTTAATTTCCTCTCTAACAGACTGGTGAGGAAGCAGTGCCTCATTTTTACTTAATTACCCTGCATTTTTATTTTAGTTATCATTGCTGTTTGATCATAAATAATTATTGGATGAATATCAAAGTTTTCAATTCAATCCCCATGTTCCCATGAAATATTAATTCTGTCTAACCTAGCCAAGTTTTTGTTCACATGGAATAATATGTAAAGTCTCTTTGAGCTCCTATTACTGAATTCACAACTTCCAAACCAAATCTCTCATACTGCATTAATTTCTTTGCAGATTAAATTCTTGTCAGTGAACATTAAACAATTGTTACATTGACTCAACATACCCAAATCCACCAAACTGGGCTGCAGAGAAAGTGTAAAATTACATATCTATTATGTCAGGTCTTTTACTGGGTGAACTGCAAGAGTGCAGTACATGAGGGGTTAATACTATACTGACCAAGGGTTCATAGGTAGGTACCAGGCTATCAGCCCAAGAGCCTAAGTAAGCCTAGCCAACAAGGTTCCCTGGCTTACGCCACCCAAGAAAGTTATTTTCCTGTAACCCTGTCAAGCAGAGCCACAGAAGTGATCCCCATGGTGTATTTTCTATTTCCCATCCACTTATCAAGATTTTTCTTGAAGAATGCTAATGAGGAACTTTGCTTGACATAAATGGGTAGCTTGTTCCAGAGTATAGGAAATCTCAGGGACAGGAATCTATCCCTCCAGCATGTCCTGTTTATTGTGGTGACAAGGTTTAGGTCCCAAGAGCGTGTAGCTCGGAGGGATTTCTTTAGGTGTAGCATGTTCAACAGCTCTGGGTTTGACATAGCTTTATATGTTAGGCAGAGATCACCTCAGAGTAGGTGATATGCTACAGAGTAAAGCTGGAGTTTTTTGACAAAGTCAGTGTAGGGCATCTGTTTGAGGCTAGTAATCCTCTTTGTGCGGTACTTCTGTGGCCTTTCCAGCTGCTGCAGATGTCTTGTGAGGTACATTCCAAAGGGGGCATTGCACTCTATAATGGGTCTACTGAGTGTCGAGGAGAGGGGAACAATGACCTCTTTTTTCCTAGATGAGAACCCTTTTGTGATGAGGTGTGCCATGTAGAAAGATTTCCTGACTACTATGGCGATGTGATTATCAGAGGAGAGACTCCCCAGGTCTCTTATCACAGATTCGGCATTAAATAGACTGTGTGGTAAATAAACTATGTGGTAGTTCATGGGTACAGAGTTTTTACCAAAGGGGATGACAATGCACTTTTTGGCACTGAGCTTGAGGTCATGGTTCTGACACCAGGCATCTGTCTCACTGAGGCCCTTCTGTAGGATGTCCACATCATTTGGGGACTCAACTTTGGCTCCTAGGTTGCAGTCATCTGCGAACTTCATTAGCCAAAGGCCTTCTGTGTTAGCTTGTACTTCAGAGAAGTAGATACCAAACAGGAGAGGTCCCAGGACTGAACCCTGTGGTACTTCACTTGTCACTGGTTTGAAGTCAGATTTGGAGTCTGCAACTTTTACAGTGTCTGTTTTGTCAGTGAGCCAACTGGCAACCCATCTTGTTATGTAGGGATTTATACCTAGTTTAGTGAGTTTAGCTATAATTCCAGAATGGGGGATGGTGTCAAAAGCCTTGGTGAGGTCAAGATAGGCTGTGTGAACCATCTTACCCTCGTCTACAGCTTTGTTGACTGCCTCAAAGAAGTTGATCAGGTTCAGGAGGCATGATCTGCCTTTCACAAACCCGAACTGGGTGGGGTCCAGAGTTTGGAGGTTACCAATGTCTTCTTTTATGAGTTCCATGATGATATGTTCCATGGCCTTGCATACCAGGCTCATCAGGCTAATAGGATGATAGTTCCCGGGATCAGTGTTGGCTCCCCCTTTGTGCAGTGGGATAAATGTTGCTGTGTGGCATTCCATGGGCAAAAAGCCTGATGTGAGACTATGATTGAACATGGTGCTTAGGTGGGGAGCCAGTTCGTTCTGAAGTTGGTGTAAAACACAGCCTGGGATGTTGTCCGGTCCAATGGATGCTGTGTTTTTGGTGCTTTTGGAACTAGAGATTAGACTAGGCTATATAATACTAAATTCAAGGGGCAGTGCTACTTAGCTCACAGAGTAGCTGCTGTACACTCACAGAGTTACCAGCACAGTTTCAGAAGTGGTCTTACAGGGAAAACTTGCTTTCTAAGAGTCTGCATCTATACGGGGCACTACTAACCACCTTTCACAATGGGCAGCTTATGCAAATGTACCAAATTTATACAGGCACTTGAAAAACAGAAAACTGACTTCTAAGTCCTCTGATCAATAAAACAATTACACTTAGGTTCATAGATTAGTACTAGGCTAACTGCCCTTGTGTATCATTTTAAGCCTAGCCAGTTACCCGATGTAAGAATCAAACCCTGCACCTTATGTCTGTAAGGTAAACACCTTCAACCGTTACACCAACTTACAGCTTTATGTGTTTCCCAACTCAGATAAATCAGGTCAAACCTACTGCCACTAGATGGACTATGCCAATGCTCAATGTAAAAACACAAAAGATTGCTTGAGAGTGTAATGCTACCACAAAATAATTAAAAAAACTACCTGGACAAGGCAATTTCAAGAATTAAGACTTACAAAATGATTTAAAGTACAATATTAACAAATAAGCAAAGATAAAGCAGTAGCACTTTGAAAGAGTTAACTGAAATGCAAACTAATAAAATAAACACCCTATGAGCCAAGGAGGGACCAGGATTAATTAAATACCTCTCAGTTTGTGGTGAGTATGCCAAGCAAATGGAAGTTCTAGGAATGTGAGCAGGAGACAATTTATAGTAAGGGAGATTTGCTCAAGTGCAATACTGGTTTGCTGGGTGGGCAGTCAGTGTCATGGGCCTGTTGAAAACAATGTACAGGAAAAGTACCTAAATAACCTGCACAACAGACAATAGCAATGAAAGAAGGGAGGAAGGGAGGGACTTTCAAAGTCGTATTACCACACAGTCTTTTAAAACCACAACATAAAAATGGTTGGGAAAATTCATGCTGCAAGAAGCAGAAGGGTCAGAGAGGTTGTTTGTTTGTCTTTTCGGCTTTTCCCGATTAGGGGGTCGCCACACCGGAATTCTGGTCCACTAATGATTGGAAGTCGATTTTTATGGTGCTGAGTTGCCAGCCCAATGCCCAACCTTCAGTGAAGGCACGCCCATTCATGCATGTCTTTCGGAGGCCACTCGACCACGAGGAGGACATGCGTGAATGGGTGTGCCTTTGCTGAAGGTTGGGCATTGGGCTGGCAACTCGGCACCATAAAAATCGACTGCCAATCATTAGCAGACCGGAGTTCCACTGTGGCGACCCCTAACCATGAAAAGCTGAAAAGACAAACAACCTCTCTGACCCTTCTGCTTCTTGCAGGGTCAGTGAGGGATCTAATCAAATAAATTCAGTATTGGAGACACAGATTTATGACTCTGAGCTACAGGTTAATAACTGTAGGCATGTTAGAATTTCAGAAACTTTAGCTTAATGTCTCACTAGGGGAAGGGGCAGACACAAAGAACAGAAAGGCACTGGAATGCAGCTTTAAGCAGATCACTGATAAGCAGAATATAAGACTCTAGCAACAAAACTGGAATATAAAGAGGAGTAAACACAATGAAACACCAATCCTGCAGCCGAAAATACAATACTTACACACTGCTGCAATCCTACCACAGTCTAAGGTATCACACTATGCATAAATATACCAGCAACACTGTTTATGAAAAACATGCAGTAAGAAATGACTAAGACTATTTACTTTTTTACTCTCAAAACTTAGTGGGTCTACAGAAAAAAGAAAGCCCTTGTTGTCAAAACTGCAGAGTATGCTTAAGAATCATTAACAGAGTAAGGGAAGGTATTGCCACTTCAAGACTCTCAAGCTATTACTTCCAAGCAATCTAACCCTATTTATATATAAGTAGCTATTAAATGAGGTTCTTCCAATTACCTTTCCCAAATCTGAGGCACTTCTCACCTGGTCAGTATATGTAAGGAATAAAGCAGGAGTATTTAGTGCACTATACAACTAGAATTCCTAGTTAATTATCTGAAATAAAAACAGTTTTCTTTACAGCATGTACTTGTACACTGCACGTCCATAATGCTGTATATAAAAAGCGCTCATCTCACCAGAACTCATACTCAGACACTACACAGTTATAAATAATCCATATCTAGCTATATTCCTTTCAAGTATTGAAAATAAAATAAAAAAAAATAACACACATGGGATTGTGGGGCTTCCTGTTACGAAAGCTGTAAATATTTCTAAAAACTTACCACCCCCCCCCAAAAAAGTGCGCAAAATAAAAAACAAGCCTCTATCTCAGGTGTAGCATTAATCTTTTAGAAATTATGGAGTAAAGCAAATACTGTCACTATTGTGACATCTGTGAGCCAAGCTCATCTAACAGGGGAAAAAGAAAATAAAGCATATTTAAGGCATTACAAGGCCATCACTAATGTGTGTGTGTGTGTGTGTGTGTGTGTGTGTGTGTGTGTGTGTGTGTGTGTGTGTGTGGTACAGCCCTGTCAGCTGTGACTCTCCCTGTCATCACTCCCCACTGGGACTAATTCATGACCCCCACAAACATACAGATGATATGGGAAATACAAGAATGTGAAAATTGGCATATGTGTGTGTGTGTGTGTGGGGGGGGGATTGGAAGTAGGATTTGATCTACCAATGTAAGGGCTAATGATTGAAAAAAGGGCACTTCTGCAGAGATCTGATTGACACAATGCAATCAGTTCTGTCTTCGCTGCATGGAACATGATCATAGGAGGTTACTACACTATTGGCCCTGAGGCCCTTCCTTGTAAGCCTAGCCAAGAATTTAGCCCATGTTTAGACAAGTCAGCACCCAGAGCCCCTGACCAGCAGGGATGCAGGCAGAATCCCAGGGGTGTATTTGTGTTTCCCATCCAGTTATCCAGGTTGTGTTTAAAAAGGGTTAATGAGGTACTCTGCTTGACGTGGAGAGGGAGTCTATTCCACAGAAGGGGGAACCTCTGAGGACACAAATCTGTCCCACCAACAAGTCCTATTAATGTCACACAGCAGACTGAGGTCATGCGTATGGGTTGCTCGAGTGGAGCTTGACTTGTGGATATGCAGCAGTCCCATCAAGGTGGGGGTCTGAGATTGCTTTGTATGCCAGACAGAGGTCAGTTCTAAGGAGTCTGTATGAAACTGAGTAAAGGGACAGGGCTTTTAGCCTATCTGTGTAGGGTAGGTGTTTGAGGCCCTGGATTTTCCTGGTGAGGAAAGTACAGTTGTGTACACTTACCATAAATGTAGATGTTTGCATGTATTCACTGTTGCAGTCATTACATTTGGGTAATCCTGCTGGCAGGTTGCCCTCATCCAGCCTGAATTCCAAAGTCTTGGGTCCTGCATTGGCCACTGTCACCCCTTCCATGACGTCAGGTCATCAGGGATATAAAAGAACCAGCTGACACCATTTTCTTTAGTTTTTCTTGCCCCAGATGTCAGGTGCCCCCCAAAAGGGTTGCAAAAATTTATATACATATAAGTACATGCACCAATATAAACTTTACCTTCATCTACAAGCAAATACACCACACAGGTTGTATAAATCAGAGAAGGAAAGATATGTTCCATCAGAAGAAAAGAGGGATGGTGGGTGGGTAACTGGGACTGCAACAATGAATACACTCGAACATCTACATTTATGGTAAGTCTACACAGCTGTACTATGTTCTTCGTGTTTCACTGTTGCAGTCATTACATTTGGGTAGAGGCCCAAAGCTATGGTTGGGAGGCTGGAGCTAAACAGCATTAGGAGTGGCTATGAGGCCCTGCAAAACTGCAGTGGCAAAGCCTGCCCTGGACTTAGAGTAGAGCGGTAGATGATAGTGCTTTGTAAAGGTGTGCACTAAACTCCAAGTTGCAGCCTCTAAAATGTCCTTGGTAGGTACTCCCCTGAGAAAGGCTGCTGAAGTGGCTGCAGCTCTGGTTGAGTGTGGCCTAATGTCCTTAGGTACTGGCTTGCCATGGTGTAAGTAGCAGAAATGAATGCAATGTCCTATCCACTTTGAAATAGTCTGCTTTGAGATAGCCTTTCCTTGTGATCCTGCAGCATAAATTGCTTTGTCTTTCTGAAAACTTTGGTTCTGTCCAAGTAGAATCTAAGCTGTCTGTGTATGTCCAAAGAATGCAGAATTATCTCCCCCCTTGTTCTGTGGATTTGGATAAAAAGTTGGCAGATGAATAGTTTGGTTAAGAGCCACACTGGACACCACCTTAGGCATAAATGTTGGGTTTGTCCTCAGAGAGACCCTGTCTGGATAAAAAATGATAAAAGGTTCCACAGCCATGAGTGCCTGTAGCTCTGAAACTCATCTTGCAGAAGTTATTGCTAGGAGCAGAGCTGTTTTCCAAGATAAAAACTTTATATCAGCAGTAGCAGCTGGCTCAAAAGGAAGCAGGGTGAGTTTTTCCAAGACATAGTTGAGGTCCCATGCAGGCATTGGTGATATCCTTGGAGGTCTTAAATTCTTGGCTCCTCTGAGGTACTGCTTTAATAAGGGATGAGAAAAGATTGGTGGCTCTACACTGTAATGAGCCGAAATGGCAGAGGCATGAATTTTAATAGATGAAAAAGATAGGCCTTAGTCCAGCATATCAGTTAAGTATTGCAAAATTTGTGGAATATTTGGTACAGCTGTATCAGTTCCTTGTGCCTGGTTCCAAGATCAGAATCTCTTCCATTTTCCAGCATAAGATTTTCTAGTACTAGGCCTTCTGGCTTCCAAAATGACATCCATCACAACTTTACTGAGAGGTGTGTTTTGAATGACTACATTATTCACCATGCTGTCAGGTTTAAAGTTCTGAGTTGGCTGTGCAGGTTCTGACTGTTTTGTTGGGACAGTAGATGAAGTATCTGAGGTAAGGTCCAAGCTGGGCATTGAGACAAGCTCCTTAGTATTGGATACCAGTACTGGCAGGGCCAGTCTGAGGCAATCAATATCATCTTTGGCTTCTCCTGTCTGACCTTTAGGAGTACCATGGGGAGGAGAGGCAGAGGGGGAAATGCATATACTGATAGGTTTTACCAGCTGAAAGATAGGGCGTCCACTTTCCATGCTTGTCTGTGATAAATCTTTGTGCAGAATCTTTTTAGTTCGTAGTTGTGAGGGGAGGCAAATAGATCTATGTCCGGGCATCCCCATTTCCTTGTTATCATGCTGAAGACTTGTGGATCCAGGTGCCACTCGTGGGGATTCATGAGGTTTCTGCTTAGTTCGTCTGCCAGAGTATTTTTCCTTCCTGGCAGGAATTGTGCCTGCAGATGTACTTGGTAAGTCAGTGCTGTGTCCCACAAAGTCATGGCTAGTCTGCAAAGGGGGTAAGAATGTGTGCCCCCATGTTTGTTTATATACCACATGACCATGGTGTTGTCTGTCTTTATCAGTAGTTGTCCTGGATGAAGTAGGTCCTTGAAGGCTGTCAGAGCATTTTGAACTGCTAGCATCTCTTTTTGATTGATATGTAGATGCATTTGGTTTGAGGTCCATGTGCCCTGAATGCATCTTCCTGCCATGAGGGCCCCTCAGGAATAATATGATGCATTTGTTGTTAGTATTTGCCTGGCTGGGTGTAATGTGAATGGCTGTCCCTTGTTTTGGTGACAAGCCTTTGCCCACCATTGAAACTCCTGTTGCAGGCAGGGACTGAGAGTAATCATAGTTTCCAGGCTGTGGCAATGTTGAGTCCAAACACTTTTTAGGTACCATTGAAGTTTCCTCAAATGCAGTCTTGCATATGGAATTAGTAGGATGCAGGATGCCATGAAGCCCAAAGCCTGCAGAATTTTTCTTGCAGATAACTGGGCCTTTGTTGCCAACATTTTGAAATAGGTAGTCAGTTGCCTTTGTTTGTCTGGCATGAAATAAGCCATCTGGGCAGTTGTATTTAAGCTTGCACCCAGGAATATTATCTCTTGAGAGGGTACTAGTTTTGATTTCTTTTCATTGACTGTGTACCTTAGGCATGTTAGAAGTCTTTTCACAAACGCCAGATGCTGTAGAAGAATGTCCTTGTTCTCTGCTTGAATTAGACATTTGTCCAAGTAAGGATATATTTGTATATTTGTATTCCTCTTTGTCTGCAGAATGCAGTTACTGGTGCCAGGAACTTTATAAAGACCCTAATGCATTGAACCAGCCTTGAATCTGAGGTATCTTCTGCATATTTGTCTGATTAGGACATGCAGGTATGCCTCTTTTAGGTCTAAAGTCACAAGCCAAGCGTTCTTGCCCAGCATGGGCAGAAGCTGCTGCAAAGTCAACATCTTGAATTTTGGTATATCCAGGAATGTGTTCAAAATAGATAGGTCCAGTATTGGCCTCCAGGCCTTGTCCATTCTGGGTACAAAAAACAATCTTTGGTAAAATCCTTGTCCCTGCTCTTGCTACAGTACTAATCGAATGGCCCCCATGTCCATGAGGGATGAGACTTGTTTTTGTGCCTCTGCCCATTGATTTTTTGGCAGATCTGGCCAGCCGTTTGCCTTTGGCAGGGTATGGAAATGGAACTTGTAACACGATATTTAGGACCCACTTGTCCTGGGTTATAATATGCCAATTTTGAGAAAAAAGTGCTAATTTTCCCCCTAAGGGTGCTGCCAGGAGATAAGTGCTTAGTGCAGGCAGGGAGAAGTCATTGGGACTGTCTCCTGTAAGGTTGTGATTTGTCTTCTCAAACTTTGGAGGTACAAGTCCCCCATTGTTTTAAGCGGTATGAATCTTGCGCTTGGGATCTGCCTCTAGGGCATCTGGTTCTGCCCCTTTGAAGTCTGTCTGACACAGGAAAGGACCAATTCTTTGTTGGCCAGTGTCTACTAAACCTAGGTGGCTGTACTTGTAAAAAATCTTTGACCGTTTGCATAGATTTAGCTTTGTCCTCCATTTTCTTTAACACCTCTTCTGCCTTAACACCAAACAAAGTATCATGCTGTAAAGGTGCATCTAATAATTTAACTTTAACATGATCAGGCAGATTTTGTTCCTTTAACCATGCATGCCTCCTAATTACAGAACCTGTAACTGCAGCCCTGAAGGAGGCCTCTAAAGAATCAAAACCACATTGCAAAGTATGCTTTCCAACTTGTTCAGCTGCATGCAATAAATCCTGCATTTCCTTGTTTTCTGCACATTCAAAGTTTAACAACATTTTCTGTTTAAGCAATGCCATGACATGTTGCTGATATTTGAGCATATGAAACTGACAGTTTAAGGCCCTTACAGCCAAGGTAGCAGATGTGTAAATCTTTTTTCCCCATCTGTCCAGTGCCCTAGAATCTCTGTCAGAGGGGGTAGGGTTTTTAGCAGCAGAAGCCTCAACTCTTTTGGGACCTTGAGAAATAGTTTCTGGGTCTGCAGCAGGGTTTTTAAAAAGGAATTTATGAGAGTCAGGAACCTTGTAATACCTATCAGGCTTAACAGGAGCTGGAGGTAAGGAGTCAGGGGTAAGACTAGACTCCGAAAACACATCATCTACAATATCTAACACAGGTGGGATGGCTAGTGGCTTCTGTTGAGGTAGTAAAAGGAAATCCCTGAGCCTCTTTTTAGATTCTGAAAAATCTTGGCTCTCCCAGTGGAAATGCTCCCTCATGGTATGTAAGGTTTCCCCAAATGAATAGTCCTCTGGAGGAGAAGCTGAAGGAATAGATTCTTCAGCATCAGAATCCTCATATGGGGGAAGAGAATATTCCTGATCATAAGAGGAATCAGAAGAAATGGAAACCTGATCTGAAGATTCATAGTCAGACTCTTGCCTAGACCTCTTATCAGGAGGAGGATGGGAACCCCTGATCAAGGTAATCAAGTCTTCGGCCATTTTGAGCACCTGTTTTTTGGGCATAGAGGCCTGACCACGTGGCTCTTGAGTTTGTTTCTTTGCTTTGGAAGGTGCTTTAGTCTTTGCCTTTGAAGCTGAAGTCAGTTTGATGTAAAGATGTTTAGGTCTGAATACACCATCAGAAGCCGGTGCCTGCTCAGCAGCTCCGGACCCATCTGAAGGGATAATATCCAAGGCTCCAATACCTTGAGTTTCCAGCGGCATGGCCTGTGGCTCTAAAGTAGTGGGCATCAGGGGCTGCGAAAGCGCCTCACTAAGGACCGGCGAACTGGCGACTGGCTTAGGAGAAGCTTCATCATTGGTTTTGGGCCTCAGCTGTCTATCTCTTTCCTTTTCTTTGCGTTTTTTATGAACTCCAGTAGTCGGATGGCTATCCGACGACATTTCTGAATAATTAAACTGGCGTCCAAAATAGTTTAAAGCAAAATCATATCGACACTTAATAGTGCGTTGGTTAAATCTAGCACAAAACCGACAACCAGAAACATTATGATCAGGGCCTAGGCAAGGAATACAGTAAGAGTGAAAATCCTTATGAGGTATTTGCTTCCCACAAGAAATACAATTATTAACTTTTTCTGACATCGGTCTGGAGCAAGAAAAGAAGTTTCCCCAATGGGGTACTTAGCTTTATAGAAGACTTCGGATCTGAAACTTGAACACGAAAATCTCGGGAGTCGGCCGACTGGCACTTGCGAACTGCTTCTGCTTCGGGCACCGCGCGGCAAGAAAGACTAAAGAAAATGGCGTTGGCTGCTTCTTTTATACCTTTGATGACCTGACGTCAGGGAAGGGGCAACAGCGGCCGACGCAGGACCCAAGACTTTGGAATTCAGGCCGGCTGAGGGCAACCTGCCAGCAGAATTACCCAAATGTAATGGCTGCAACAGTGAAACACGAAGACCATTCTCTGTGGTCGCTCCAACTGCTACAAGTGTTTTGCGAGGTACATGCCGAAGAAGGAATTGTACTCAATAATTGGCCTAATAAGGGAAGAATACAGAGATGTTATGACCTCTTTGTTCCTGGATGAGATACCCTTACTTATGACGTGAACCATGTAGAAAGTTTTCCGTACAACAGAAGCAACATGGTCTTCAAAAGTCAGGTTGCTCTCAACCTGGGTGCCCAAATCCCTCACTAATGACTGTGTACTTAGGAAGTTGTTATTAATGTGATAATATGTGGGGACATCACTCTCCCCAAAGGGGATGATGATGCATTTTTTGGCATTCAGCTTGAGGCCATGTTTCTGGCACCAGTCATTTGTTTGGGTGAAACCCTCTTGGAGGACTTCCACATCACTTGGGGAATTGATGACTCTACCCAGCTTGCAGTTATCTGCAAACGTGTTCAGCCATAGCTCACTGGTTTTTGTCTGCACCTCAGAGAATTATATCCTGAATAACAGAGGCCCCAAGATCGATCCCTGGGGTATGCCTCTCGTTACGGCTCTATTGGCTTCCCCTATTTTGATTAGGTGGATTCTATCAGTGAGCCAGTTTGCTACCCATCTGGTAAGATATGGATTGATGCTTAGTTGAGAGAGTTTATCTACTATGCCCAAGAGGGGAATTGTGTCAAAGGCTTTGGCCAGGTCAAGATAGGTGGTGTGCACAGCCTTCCCCACATCCATGGCTTTGGTGACTGTCTCAAAGAAGTCAACCAGATTTAACAGACATACCTCCCCTTGACAAAACCAAACTGTGTGGGGTCGAGTGTTTGGAGGTTGCCAATGTCCCTGTTACTGAGGTCCATGATAATCCGTTCCATGGCCTTGCAGATCAGTCTAGTGGGCCTATAATTTCCTGGATCGGTGGATGCTCCACCTTTGTGTAAAGAGATGACAGTGGTTGTCCTCCACTCAGCTGGGACAAAGCCGGTACTTAGGCTTTGGTTGAACTGGGTGCCTAATGGTGCTGCAAGCTCATGCCCGAGTTTATGTAGGATGCAGCCTGGGATGTTATCGGATCCCATGGAGGTTGCATTTTTTGCCTTTGAGAGGGCAGTGATGACCTGTTCCCTAGAGATAAGGGGTGGGGGGGACAGGTACTGGGGATGTCCTAATTTACTGATGAGGGGACAGAGAGGAGAAGTTTTTGCTGAATCTGTCAGCCAGTACATTGGCTATATCTACAGCATTTGTGTATGTGGTGCCTTTGAAAAGATCTGGGTGATTCCTTTGAGATTGCGGACATATGTGAAGACAGCCTTATGATTGTCTCTAGTAGATGTGGCCACATTGGACTTGAAGTTGGAGTTAGAGGAGTTCAGTAGTGCTTTTATTTGCTTTTTCAGGCTAAGGAGAGATTGCTTCCAATTGGGCACCTACTCCTTCTTGGTCCTGGACAGCAATTTTTTCCTTTTATTATACAGTTTATTTATTGCAGATGTCCACCAGATAGGTTTACTCTTCCTTGCGGAGGATGATTTTGTCCTGTCTGGTATTCCTGATTCCATGCATCTATATAAATGGTCGTATAGTACTTTGGTGTAGATTTGGACACTGGTGCCAGTTCCTACTGTGAGGGAGGGGGCTGTGAAGCTGTTTATACCATCTGTCAGGAGGTTGTAATCAGCTTTGGAGAAGTTTTTTTGTTTGACTCTAGCTAGAGGGCGGGTCAGGGGAGATGGCGACTTTGAAAGTGACCACTTTATGGTCGGATCTTACCAGGGAGGAAGATACTGTAGGGGTGCTGCAGTTGTTACTCATGCTGGTTAATACCAAGTCCAAGATATTATCAACTCTTGTGGGGGTATCGACTAGCTGTTCCAAGGCATTTGCACTGATAAAATTGAGGAATCTCAGGGCATTTGTGTTCTGACATGAGTAGTTTTTCCAATCTATGGTTGGG
This sequence comes from Protopterus annectens, assembly GCF_019279795.1. Taxonomy (NCBI): domain Eukaryota; kingdom Metazoa; phylum Chordata; order Ceratodontiformes; family Protopteridae; genus Protopterus; species Protopterus annectens. The sequence continues at coordinate 1,731,118,932 of NC_056729.1, read as the reverse complement.
TAATTAAAGTCACCCAGGATCAATGTAAAGGGTTGAATCTTGATGGATCTGAAAAGGTCTAGATAGGTGAAGTGGGCATCTTGAGTCAAATTTGGGGTCCTGTAGCTAGCTATAATTTGAATAGTGGTCTTGTCTATGTTTAACTGTACCTGGAGTGTCTCCTGTAAGTCATACTGTTTAACCAGCCTGGGGGTGTGTATATCTTTAATATATATTGAAACTCCACCTCCTTTGGCTTTGCTGCCCACATTTTGGGGTCTGAATGTATGACAGGATGAGTAACCAGGTAAGGCTGGTGTCCTCTCCACAGCTTTGAACAAGGTTTCTTTGACTTCACAAATGTCAGCATCTTCCAGGGTTAAGAATGCTTGCAATGAGTGCAGTTTCATGTTTAGACTCCTAGTGTTCAGCAGCATGTCCCTTAATTTGCGTTTTGTTGAAATTTTTATGTTGGTAGTATCGACCTCATGACTTTTCCTAAAAAAAGGCATTATGGGGGAGGCAAGGGCCTTTGCCAGAAGCCTGAAGCCCCAGTGAAACAGACGCAAGCCATCTCTAGCAACTCACTAAAAGAATTCCATGATGCAGAGTTAGTGATGTCCAGTGGAGGACATGTTCAGTGATACAGAGTTTGTGATGTCCAGTGGAGGACTTGTTCAGTAGCGGCATGGTTATATCCTGGAGGATACAAGTGTCTCCAATGATTAAATGTTTATTGGAACTGATTTTGAGCTTGGTAAATAGTAACTCAGCATTACTGAAATCTGGGATGTTTGGTTGGAAAGCATCTAATAATGTGAAACACAAAAGCTAGGAATGCAACTTGACTGGTATGCAAAATTTTTACACACTTTACAAGACTCAAGGCTATGTTTGCATTCCTAATCAGCTTGTATCTTACAGTCCTCTACGTCTTGCAACCTAAGCAAACAGTTTCTCAAATATAATAACAACAAGCAATAACATCTAGTAAATAAATAACTATATATTTTTCTTACTTTTTAATGTCTATATCTAAGATGTACTTTTTACAGCTTGTAAAGATCATTGTATAAACTTTATATTTTAAAAAGCTGTACAGAAAATTATTTTTTATCAATGTTAATGTTCTTGTATTATATATTTTCTACCCGGACATCCACTGAAAATGGATAATCTATACACAGTCTGACTTTTCTGGTTACCAAATGTCAATTAAATAAAATATAGCATAAACTTGTCACTGCTTTTTTATGTTTCTTTCAAAGGGAATGCACATTCCACATTATTTATTTAGAAAGAAATGGAAGGAACCTCTTCTGGACTGTTACATTGTCATAGTGAAGGAGCTTGTCTACCTCAGTGAACATAAAAGCTATAATGTAGGACCAGCCATGATGATGACCAGGTCACAACAGAGAGGACAGACAAAACAGCTTCTATTGGAGAAAGTAATCCCAATCAACTCCAATATACTGCAAAGAAAACCATATGGATGCAGCAATCAGTGATATGCCAAAATGAAAACATTAGATGAGACCCTCAGCTATGAAGATGTCAGGGACAGTGCTGGAAAAAAGCAGATGGCAAGTGTGAGTAACTGCTACAGTTTGTAATGCGGATAGATTAAAGGAAAGAGGAAGTCCACTTGCTAAAGTGCTCAGAGAAAGCCTAATGCTGCAAGGAACTATACACCACTAGAATCTGGAATATAAGAAGTATGAACCAAGATAAAGCTGATGTGGATGAAAATGAGGTGCCAAGAACAGGCATCTCAGGAACTAGTGAACATCTTCCTGTGAGAAGTATACTGGATCTGCTCAACTTTTGTTAACTTTAGCCAGAGTTCTGGAGTGCATCTACATTGAAAAATAAAACATCCACTAGAAGAAAAACTAAAAAATAAGTACATTTTAAAGCAGGAATGCACTTTGTTAACTGTATTTAGTTGAATTACTGCTTTATTCTTGCTGTCTGTGGCTGCTTTTAACACTGCACTTTGAAATTGTGCTTTATTGCCTTATACAGCACAGACTAGATTACCGGAGCTGCTCAACATTTGGCAACTTTAGCCAGAGGTCAGGAGTACATATGCACTGAAATCCAAGGCATCCACTGAAAAAAAAATCAAAAATAAGCATATTTTAATACAGTACTACGCTGTGCTAATTGTATTTAATTGAGTTGCTGCTTCATTTTTGCTGTTTGTGACTAAGTCCAGCTAGCCCACTTCCTTCCCATGTGAAACTGCTGTCCAAAAGCACGAGGGATATCACTCTGCAGAGGAAACGTTCCCTCCTAAGCCTAAATAGGAAAATCAGAAACCTTGTGAAGTCTTCTAAAACAAATTACAAAATAAAACTGCATCCCTAGCCAAGGATAATCATAAGGCATTCTTTAACTACATCTGAAGTCTAAAAGGGAATGCCCAGTTATGTGCCAAACTGAGTGTAGATTGAATCAATCATACTACACTGGAAGATGCTTGCCAAGACCAAATTCATGGTTTCAATGGAACCAGATAATATCCCAGGTTGTTTAGTAAATAATCTAAAACAAGACCTAGTGGAACCGTTTGACATTCTCTTTTTAGTTATAGCTTGAGAACTAACTATGTTCCTGCAGAATGGAGAACAGCAACCATAATCCTACTGCACAATGGGGGACCATCAACTGACCCTGTGAACTACAGACCCATAAGTCTAACCAGCCTCATCCACAAGGCCATGGAAATAATTATCATCAACCTTATCAGTAAGGACATAGGTGACTTCCAAATGCTGAACCCAACTCAGTTTGGCTTTATTAAGTGTAGATCATGCTTATTAAACCTGGAAGGCTTCTTTGAGAATGTTGCCAAAGCCATGGAAAAGGTAAGACAGTGCACACAGCCTATCTTGACCTTACCAAGACTTTCGACACAATACCCCACTCTGGCATCATTGAGAAACTCTCCCATATAGGGATTAACCCTTGTGTTACTAGATGGGTAGTTAATTGGCTCACTGACAGAATGCACTCTGTCAAAACTGGTAACTCCACCTCCCCCAGTAGACCCATCATCAGTGGAGTACCACAGGAGTCTGTGCTGGGCCCCTTACTATTTGGCATCTATTTCTCAGATGTCCAGGCCAAAGTAGACGGCCTTTGGCTAACCCTAACCAAGTTTGCTGATGATTGCAAACTGGAAGCAATCACTGAGTCCCCCAATTATGTCAACATATTACAGGAAGGGCTAACACAAACAAATGATTGGTGCCAAAGGAATGGTCTAAAACTCAATGCATAAAAATGCATTATTATTCCCTTTTGTAAAATGGAATTCACTACAAATTACAATATTGATAGCACCCTCCTGAATTCCAACCCAGTGATGCAACACTTATGGACACAGATTGATACGAATCTGAACTTTGACCACCAAGTTTCCACAGTGATAAAGAAAGCCTTCTAATCAGTGCACCTCATAAGCAATTGTATAACATCCAGGTCAAGGGATGTTATAACTCCACCGTACTCAACCCTCATAAGACCACTACTAGAATATAATGCACCCCTTTGGCATGTACCTCACCAGACACCTGCAGCAGCTGGAGAGACCTCAGAGGTTTCTCACTAAGAAAATACAGGGACTCCAAATCATGACCTAAGTGGACAGGCTGAAAGTCCTGCCATTTTACTCTGTATCCTATAGGCTGCTGAGAGGTGACTTGTGCCTGGCCTATAGGGTAATCTCCAAACCTGTCCTAATAGAAATGTTGCACATCCACAAGTCAAATGGCTCAAGAGTCACTCAACCTAGCTTGTGACATTAACAGATCATGCTGGAGAGACAGATATGTCTCCCGGAGACTGTCTCTTCTCTAGAATAGACTTCCTATTCACGTAAAACAGAGGTCCTCACTTACCCTATTCAAATGAAACCTAGAAAATTGGATGGGAGACAGCAAATTCACGCCTGGGGTGGCATCCATGTCCCTCATGGATAGGGGTAGCTGCTGTTGATCACAGACCTGCTCTGTTCATAAATGTGTTCTGCAAACTACCCAAAAAGAACAAATGGGGATACTTGGGATTAACATGGCTAGGCTTGTAAAGGCTCTAGGGCCGCTAGCCTAGTAACCTCCTACGAACCTATAAAATGGACTGGAGTGGGACATTTTACATCAGATAATCACTCTGTTGTCTACTGTAGACAACAGCCTTGCAGAAGAAATGGAGTAACATTTATAGCTTATAAAAGTACCTTGGACTAAGCCTTAATCCTTCTCTAACTTTGTGAAATCATATCGACAAAATAACTAACAGGACTAGCTCATCTTAAACTCTGCTGTACAGACTCTCATTTATCCTACCCTACAGTCTTCTTTTCCCCTAGACAAAATGTTCTTCTTCATAAATTGGAAGAGGTCTTCCTCTGATTGCCTTTTACTCAGCGCAAAATTTCCAAAGACATCAGACCACAGAAAATACAACTTACAGGTTTTCCCTACTTGCCTACAGCAGCTCACACCATTGTAACCTCCCTTAACATCTAAAATGGCTCACAGACATAGAAATGTCACCTTATCTCACCACTGTAACCTTCAGTAAACAAAAGGTCACCTTATCGCCAAAGTGCTCTCATTCACAAAACACTAAACAGTGGCCACTGTGTACCTTTGGAATGGAAGCTACACATGCAAGACCAGCTTTACTCCCTGAGTAGTACCCAGAAGAAAGTTGTTAAGGAGACCTTTGTATAAAATGTCTATTAGAGAACGTACATTAACCCAATTTGGCCCAGCATTATGAAACATACTCCCACCTGAATTAAGGGGTCTGGACTATCTCACTGAGTTCAAAAAGGCCTATCCTAAACACTTGCAGAAAGAAACTGAATGTAAGTGCATTATGGGTAATTATTAACAGCGTCATTTGCTATCAAACACCATACTGCCTCCAGCAAGACATAGAATGCTACCTTCAGTATGACGGATGCTCCCTGCTTGTTATCTTAAATGTTGCCTTGCTTGCTTCCCAAAATGTTGAAATGCAAACTGGAGTGTACATCTGTAATGTAAACCTGGTTCTACTGCTAACTCAATCTCTGCAACTTTTCTTTGTACATAAGACTTTGTAACAAGCATATGGATTTGCAACAAGCATATGTCTGCTCCAAGACCCTTTAAAAACATCTGATGTTGCATTTCTTCTTCTATATTGCATGTTTCTTGGATTTTCATACTGTTTGCTTTTGCTTTTACACTTTGTAGTCATGTCTGAAAAGGGTTTTCACATCAGCCCACCTATCCAGCTACCAAACAGTAAATAAGTACGTGAATAAAAATAGAATATCAACAGCCCAAGAAATGGCAGGACAACTCTAAGGGAAGTCATTCAACATTACAGTGATGCAAGTTTATGCCCTAACAGTAAGCTGAACTGCTTATGCGAATCTTCAGCACATTTTAGATGGCATACCGAAAAGATATTAAATTTATCATAGGTGACTGGAATGTTACAACTGGCAGCCAAAGAATAAATGGAGTGAGAGGTAAGTTTGGCCTTGGCCTAGAAAATGAAGCAAAACTTAGAGTAATAGAATTCATGCAAGATAATTCACCAGTCAGTGCAAACACTCTTTTAACAGCCTAAGAGATGGCTTTATGCATGAATATGACCAGAGGGTCGATACTGAAATCAGGCTAACTATATATTTACAGTCAGAGATGGATAATATCTATATAGTCTGCAAACATAAGACCTGGATCTGACTGTCAGATCAAACTAAGAAAAGAAAAGTTACCAGGCCACTATAGATAAGAACTCAACAATAACTCGTATGAACAAGTAGCTGAGGTGAAGAACAGATTTACAAGATGAGACCTGAATGACCAAACACCTCAAAACAATGGACGGATGTTTGTAATATTATCCGGAAGGTGGCAACACCAATATACAAACTAGAATGCAGATTAACAAGGCAACATGGCTGTCTGTGGAGGCTTTGGAAATGGCTAAAGAAAGAAGAAGAGAAAAAGGCAATGGTGACAAAGAAAAGTATGTTAAAACGAATGCAGAGTTTCTGAAATAAGGAGGAAGACAATTAGGAGAGGACAGTAGAACAGGAAAGATGAATGATCCCTTCAAGTAAATGCAGGATACTAAGGGAAATTTCCAGGCAAAGACTGGCATGATAAAAGACAAAGATGGGATAGGCCAAGCAGAAGATCTTTAGAAGCAGCAGAAATAAACAAAAGTGCATAACAAGGATCCCAACACTATAAACAAAAGTGCATAACAAGGATCCCAACACTATAAACAAAAGTGCATAACACGGATCCCAACACTGCCGACTTATACACTGTATGTTGTCTGATTTAGAAGCAGACATCCCTCACAGTAAAGTTAAGCAGGCTCTTAAAAGCTTTCAAATAACAACACTGCTTGAAATGACGGAATTCTAGCTGATTTATTTAAATACTACAAAAATTGTTTATAATACTACAAAATGATGCTGTTACAGTGCTAGTAAACCTGGATTCAAAACGGTCAACTTACATTCCAAATGGAGATGCAGGTTTAAAATAAATGAATCTACACTATTTTCACAAAGCTACATTAGAAAACAGCAACAACCACGGTGGTGGTGCTGCGGTAGCATTGTCGCCTCACAGTAAGACGCTGTCCAGTTGGATTCTCAGCTAGAGCGTCTTCTGTGTGGAGACATGCGTGAATGGGCGTACCTTCATTGAAGGTTGTGCATCAGGGCTGGTAACTCGGCACGTAAAAATCAACTACCAATCATTAGCAGACCGGAGTTCCACTGTGGCGACCCCTAACCGGGAAAAGCCGAAAGACACAACAACAACATTAGAAAACAACAAGAAGTAATCCAGAAAACATGGTCAAGTTTACTCAGATAATAAAATAATTAAACTTTAATGCCCATATCCACACCTACTAAAATGCTCATGGCATTTATTTATTTTAAACAAAGTATACAAACGTTGGTATTTTTTGACATACTCATTGCCTTTTTATTGTGAAATAGAAGTATATAAAGATTCTGTGTGAATAGAAAATAAAACAGTTTTATTGCAAGTAAACTTTCAGTTCTTGATTTAATCTAAATATTTTCAGCAAATCATGAATAAAGGATGCAGATTTCTGTGAGACTGAATTCAATAAACTGTCAACATATACAAAAATGAATTCAGTTTTGAACCCACTGCTGGAAACTATAGAGTGAAATTAGGGTCAATTGTGTTCTTATGGATTTAGCAGTACAAAATAAGTAACCCACTTTAGGTTTAGATGCTTGTAAATATTCAAACATACCGAACCTTAGAAAGTTGTGGATTAAAAAAATCCATCAACATATTCGTATAGATTCAGAACACTTTGCTGCATTGATGGAAAGTGAATTTGTATGACAAATGGCAAACTGGAGGGTAGATGGATACAGAAAACCAATCTGCATGAATCTGACAGCCCAAATAGCTTGGTTGGTCATGGTATATATTAATCATCTTACAATGAAGTGCCATGCATGATAACGAAGCAAAAAAAAATGTCGCAACAGTTCAGAAATATATGAATGCCACTCAGCTGAGCTCCTCCCACTGTATATTTGACCCAGCAGAATGTCTATATTCAGATCAAAGGAGTCGTTAAGTAATATTAGGGGTTGCTGCAACTTTAGTAAATCTGCAAGGGGCTATTACTGCTGCTGCCACGGATGATGATTTGCGATCTTACCCACTGAGATGCAGAGTAATCAAATTGTGCTTAACATTTTATGGACACCAAGACACTAACATTTTTGACTGGTATCATGTTGATAAGGACACCATTCAAGAAACTGTGGAAATGTGCCAGCCTCTTCTCCAGCCCTGTGGGAGTTGTAGAGTATCTATCCAAGTGGATACTTAGCTATGTATAGCTTTACATATATTACCTATAAGGATCTTTCACTGACCTGCTGGGGGACACAATGAGAGTATTTCAAGCATATGCTTCGAGAATGCTCCAAACAGATTCTTGATGCCATAATACAGCATGTTGGGGAATATATATGTTTCCTGAATACCTCAGTGGAGACAGCTGTGCCATTTCCCCTCTGGGCGAGTAATCAAGGAGACTAAATCCTCACCACTGACACTGGAGAGGGAGATTCACTTAAGACAAAAATGGATACACCCAGTATTCCAGATGCAGCTCTCTGCATCAAGCACAAGTTCCCTTAAGAGCACACAGAGAACAAACCCACTCCTGTGTCTGGTTTTTCTCTCCCTGTCTCCCTCCAGATCCCTACTAAGACTCCCCATTGGCACAGTTATAAAGATGAGTCCTCAGCCAAGTGTCCAAGTCAAGGTATCCAAGCCAAGTCCTCCACCACTCTCTCTGGTGAAAGCAGTACTCTGTGTCCCTTCTCCAAGCAGTTGACACACACACTCTTTGAGATTTGATTTGTGCACACACACACACACACACACACACACACACACACACACACACACACACACACACACACGAGAAAAAATGCCACAGATTTACTAGCTATGCCCCCTTCTGCCCAGACTATAAAGTAGTTAATGCCAACAGACACTCCAAAGCAAGCTACTCTATAGCTCTTACAAGGGTACTCAATTAAACACAATGAAATTATAATACAGACGGTACTGTTAACCAAACTGCCAGGCTTTCAAGAGTGACCACAGTGTCACTAACAGATACAAGTACTCGCAAAGTTTAAACTATTTTCGAAAGGACCAACCACAATGAAAAGTTTAAATATATTTAATAGTAAATAATAAAATAACATGAAAATATGAATAGCTATTTACAATAAACACCAGAGTTTCAATCACAGGAAAAGTTAAAATAACACAAGCAAATAGATTCACACAGATGCAGAAAAACAATACTTAACTAATTTTTCTATATTTTCCTGACTGATCTAATGAATTACAATTCCCTGGTTCACTTACTAGAGCAAGGCAAGATGAAGTAGGTGAGAGGTCCTTCTTTGTCAGGTTTCAAAAACGGAGTGTCCTGAGACTTCAGTCTCAGCTAGTATTAAAACATCATTTTTGTCCTGGATTACAGAATGACATCACATACATCTAGTCATCTGATTTCCGGTTCCCATGCTACCCCCATTTCTAGAAACTGCCAGGATTTAGCACATATGTGGCAGTAGTACACACACAGAGTTTTGGTCAGATCTGTTACAGCTTCTGGAAGTCATAAAACAATTTCAAACTTCTATCCTTCCAGAATAGCAATTACTTTACTGCTAAAGACAATACAGAAAGCTTTCTGATACCGACTTTTTGTTTCTGGCTGCATTGATGACTGTAAAATACAATTGTTATGGCCTAAGCCATGTAATTTAGATTCTGAACATTTTCAAAGTTAACTGCAGCTGGACTGTGATTAACCTCTTCTCTTCCAGTATCCTCTGTTACAATATAGTCATTTCAGCAGTTACAATGCATACATTTAATCAGTTACTAAATGCCTGTATATTTCCTTTATGTCTAGCAGTACCCACTGTTGATACATTTTTAACACAAGCAACTTTGCAAATGCATTTTTCAACACAAGCATCTGCATAAATCAGTTTCATATACAAAAGACAAAAAATTCTTTACAAAATTCCAGCTAGCTGTGATGGCATATGTTACACATCCACTGCCCTACTTCTCCTGGGATAGCTGGCAATACCTCATATCATCACAATAGCCAACATCATACAGGATTATTATGAAACAGCCCATTCCCCTGAAGTACTGGGGGCACAGACTGTACCCACACTGGTGAACTGGGAAGGAGGTATATGAACCTCAAAGGGCATCACTCATTAAACTGCCAAGTGGTCTATAATGTACAAGATAATCTACAGTGTGTGTGTGTGTGTGTGTGTGTGTGTGTGTGTGTGTGTGTGTGTCTGTGTGTGTATACTCATGACACCCATAAAGATTACACAAAACCAAACAGACCATGCGTACAACCATAAACATTACTGAGCATGTGTTTTGTCTGCCGAAGGTACACTTTCATTGTATGGATTAATTGGGTGATGCCCTGCAGCATGATCCTGCCACATGTGCAAAAAAGTATCCATGTTGGTAGTGTGTTGCACAATATTATATATGAAGGTATTGAACAGCAGGGTGGACACTTGCAGGGCCAGCAGTTTCCAGTACAGCAGGTGGTGGAGACTAAGGCATAATAGAGGTCAGCAGCAGAGGATGACCATATCAGACGGACAGTGTACACTGGTAATGACAAAGAGGCAGTAGCTTGCATGTAGCTTTACAACATAACTATGCAAGAGTTAAGGAGATATACTGTAGTAAGAATAATGCAAGTAAAAACCAACACCAGGCTGTGATTACCATGCATAGGCTGGCCACACTGAGTTAGACCCAAGTATCAACGTACAAAGGGGTGAGCATATCACTTACACTGGTGTACAAGGAAGCACAGGAGTTCATTTCTTTCACAGGCAAGTGTGAAAGTGTGATTGTCCCCTTTGGCATGTATCTAACCAAGTACTTGCAACAGCTGGGATGGCCTCAAAGGTTCCTCACCAGGATAATCCACAGTATGAATATCCTGTTCTACAAAGATCAGCTTAAAGCCCTATCTCTTTACTCAGTCTCCTACAAGTTACTGAGAGCCTATGTACGTCTAGCATATATGACATCCCAGATCCAGCTCTGATGGATCTTTTGCACAGATCTTCTAAACAAACAGCACCAGAAACACTAGATACAAGGACTTGAACTTTGCCTGAAATATAAATAGAACAAGCTGGATAGATCAATAGTGTCTCAAAGGATTATCTCGCTATGGAATAAGCTACTCATCTACATGAAGCAAGTTAACCCCTGACCCTGTTCAAACAAAACCTTGATCATTGGATGGGAAACTGCAAATTCATCCCTGGTCTGGTCCCAATGTCTTTGATGGACAGAGATTGAATGTAAATAAATTAATGCCCAGCTAGCATACTCCCCACAAAATGCTTAGCTACTTCCTTATTAGCATACCCCACCATATAGGCATCCAAGGAACATGAGGACAAAACTGGGTTGGATTGCTTGGCTAGGCTTTTAAAGACCCTGATGGTTGTTAGCTTAATATAAGCCAATAAACCTATGAGTCTTAAGGACTCTAAATGTAAAAGGTGCTTTTATGTGAAATGTCAGTACTTGGTGGGAGCCTTTAATGTTGGGAGGGGTTGGTGTCAATGGACATGTGTGATGTGCTAGGGGCTTTGGTGGTTATGAGTGTGAGTGAAGGTGCTGCAGGGACACAGATTCATTGGTAGCTGCAGCACCACACCATGGTCTACTAGATGAGTGCAGGGCACGCATGGCTGAGGAATCAGCATCCTGTGGGAACACTCTACCCATGAGAGCTGCCTCTACCAGGAGTTACACTAGATGTACCACAATCCTATCTAGATAATGGTGTGCTGCATGACCTTGTGAGCAGTGGTGTAGCAGTTATCATTGTCACCTCACAGCTGGTGGTTCTCTGGTTCAATTCCCAGCTGGAGTGCCTTCTGTGTGGAGTCTGCATGTCCTTCCTGCATTCACGTGGGTTTCCTCTGGATGCTCTGGTTTCCTCCCACATTCCAAATATATGTCTGGAGCATTTCTCCTCGGGCCTTCACTGAAAACGGGATCTGTCCCAGTCTGACTTTCCCAGTAAACAATGTTAAATAAATAAATTGTGTAATGTCTCCAAAGAGATGTGCCAGTATGATGATGGCCACATCCATTGTCGGCCCCAACTTGGAGTAGACACCTCCAGGGCAGATGTTGCTGAGGAAGTGCTGGCACTGCAGGACTGGGATTTCGGTTATCCATGGCCACATTGCCTAACATTTGTGGATGACCTCTTGTACTTAACAGGTAAGCCATGTAAGACATTGCACATTCAAGTGCTTGATTCAGTCTAGCCAAGGAATCGCACATGAAGATATGCACTCCAGTAGTTCAACATACACGCTGGATCATCCTCACTATGTCAACCATAGCTGGGGTGGTAGTAGCCTATGCATCTATAATGGCCCTGCACATACATTCGTTGTGGTCATTTGCACACCAACCTCAGGGACAGAGTGGTAACTACATTTCCAGGAAGCACCATTACCAACAAACCTTTGTGGATCTCTCCTCCCATTAATGCTAGGGGCAGATTCAGACATCTGTTTACTAGTTGTCAGAAAACTTACCTGATCGATAGCATCAACATTAATTTGCCCTCTCTGTAACATATTGTTAGCCCATGTATCCACAGGCATAGAGGTTATGCCCATGGTTCATAGGATCATAGGAAGTTACTAGGCTACTGGCCCTTACAAGCATAACCAAGTGTTTGTCATTATTTAATGACTTCAGTCCTCAGTTAATTGCCAGAAAAGTACAGAGTTTAGGAGGAACACACCAAAAATATGAGGCAAAAATCTTGACATTCTGCGAAAATCTGTACAATTGAGAGGTATGCGCTGAGGTCCTTGTAAGCCTAGCCAAGAGTTTAGCCCATGTTCCAACAAGTCAGTATCCTATGCCACTGTCCAGCAGGGACACAGGTGGAATCCCAGGGGTGTATTTTCTGTTCCCCATCCAGTTATCCAGGTCGTGCTTAAAAAGGTTTAATGAGGCACTCTGCTTGATGTGGAGAGGGAGTCTATTCCACAAAAAGGGGACACAAATCTGTCCCGCCAACAAGTCCTATTGACGTCACAGACCAGGTTGAGGTCATGCATGTGGGTTACTGAAGTGGAGCTTGACTTGCGGATATGCAGCATTCCCATCAGGTTGGAGTCTGAGATTGCTTTGTATGCCAGACAGAGGTCACCCCTAAGGAGTCCATAGGAGACTGAGTAGAGGGACAGGGTTTTTAGCCTATCTGTGTAGGGTAGATGTTTAAGACCCTGGATTCTCTGGGTGAGGAGCCTCTGTGGTCTCTCCAGCTGTTGCATGTGCTTTGTGAGGTACATGCCAAAAGGGCCATTGTACTCAACAATGGGTCTTATAATGGAAGAATACAGGGATGTTACGACCACTTTGTCCCTGGATGAAATACCCTTACTAATGAGGTGGGCCATGTAGAAAGCTATCCATACAACAGAGGCAATACTGTGGTCAAAAGTCAGTTTGCTATCAACCTGGGTGCCTAAGTCCCTCATGACTGATTGCATGCTTAGTGCCTTATTATTAATGTGATAAATTGTGGGGACGTCACTCTCTCCAAAAGGGATGATGATGATGATGATTTTTGGCATTCAGTTTGAGGCCAGGTTTCTGGCACCAGTCATTTGTTTGGGTGAGACCCTCTTGGAGAATGTCCACATCACTAGGGGAACTGATGACAGCACTCAGCTTGCAGTCATCTGCAAACTTGGTCAGCCATAGCCCACTAGATTTGGCCTGCACCTCTGAGAAGTATATCCCAAGCAGCAGAGGCCCCAAAGACCGATCCCTATGGTACACTGCTTGTGACGGGTCTACTACTTGAGGTGGTTTCCCCTATTTTGACTAGGTGGGTTCTATCAGTGAGCCAGTTTGCTACCCATCTGGTAACATATGGACTGATGTCTAGTTGAGAGGGTTTATCTATTATGCCTGAGTGAGGAATAGTATTGAAGGCTTTGGCCAGGTCAAGGTAGGTGGTGTGCACTGTCTTCCCCTCATCCATGGCTTTGGTGACTGTCTCAAAGATGTCGAACAAATTTAATAGGCATGAACTCCCCTTGACAAAACCAAACTGTGTGGGATCAAATTTTTGAAGGTTGACAATGTCCTTATTAATGAGGTCCATGATAATCCACTCTATGGCCTTGCAGATCAGGCTAGTTAGGCTAATGGGTCTATAATTTCCTGGATCGGTGGACACTCCACCTTTGTGCAAAAGGATAACAGTAGCTGTCCTCCACTTGGCTGGGACAAAGCTAGTACTCAGGCTTTGGTTGAATAGAGCACCTAATGGTGCTGCAAGTTCTTGCCTGAGTTCATGTAGGATGCTGCCTGGGATGTTATCGGGTCCAATGCAGGCTGTATTTTTTGCCTTTGAGAGGGCAGTGATGACTTGCTCCCTAGAGATAACAGGAGGTGGGCAGGTACTGGGGATGTCCTGTTTTACTGATGGGGGGACAGAGGAGTTGAAGTTTTCAATGAACCTGTCTGCCAACAGGTTGGCTATATCTACAGGATTTGTGCATACGGTGTCCTTGACTGTGCTGTGGATGCAGTGGTCACATTCCCTAAGTCATGCACACACCCTGTACCCCCTGACTGTGTCAGCTCATTCCCACTATAACTATCTGAGGCTACAGATCCTCCAGCTTCAGGAAGGAGCAGATCCACAGTGCTGGTGTCAGATAAAGATCTACCTTTGAATACACCAAAGCTCAATATATCAAGTGTGAGTATCATCCAGAACCACAACTATATATGCAACTGAGAGTTTATAAAAATAAACACGATAAAAAGTAATAGCTATGAGCATACCTTGTGTAAATGAATGTGACTGCTGAACCCTCAATGTACCTGTATACAGTAAGTCACACAGATTTAACTAGTTTTAGAGTGACTAACTAGTACAGAGGACTTTTAAGTATCTATACATGGAAATGGGACTACATCTCTGGGACATCTGCAACAGATACTGTCTGGAACCTGTCCAGCTGTGCCCTAATATCCTGTACCACACCTACAAGACCCTGTGGAGGTGCCAGTTGCCCTACTTTTCTGTGCCAGGATATTTGTCTTTGTCTAGCATCCCATATCATGTCATTGGCCTTGAGGCACACCATTTCATAACAGAGATCCTGCGACCAATTGCATTAACATTGGGCACAACCTCATCCCAGCCAAACTCAAACTAAGGCTGGTCAGCTTTATGCATAACAAAGAGCCATCAGCCATGGAGATGGGGAGCCTTGAGAAGCACAGGTTCACTGCACAGCTTCAGCAGCCAGGTCACACACTCACAGCTTCAGAAGCGTGGCCACACAATGCACAGCTTCAGCAGCGAGGTCACACATCTCACAGCTTCAGCAACCGGGTCACACATCTCACAGCTTCAGCAGCCGGGTCACACATCTCACAGCTTCAGCAGCCGGGTCACACATCTCACAGCTTCAGCAGCATGGTCACACAATGCACAGCTTCAGCAGCCGGGTCACACATCTCACAGCTTCAGCAGCCGGGTCACACATCTCACAGCTTCAACAGCCGGGTCACATAATGCACAGCTTCAGCAGCCGGGTCACACACTGCACAGCTTCAGCAGCTGGGTCACACATCTCACAGCTTCAGAAGTGTGGTCACACAATGCACAGCTTCAGCAGCTGGGTCATACACTGCAGAGCTTTAGAAACAGGTTCATACACTGCACAGATTCAGAGTAGGACACTGAATATTCACGGTAAATATTTCAATTTCAGAGATCAGTGTAGACTGACTTTCTAAAACTGATAGAAAAAGGTGCTTCAAAATCAGATGGCAGAAGTTGTGTAAGAGATACATTTCATGCCCAATGATTCAAAGTATTCAGAGCAAGAATGGTTACATAAGCAAGACGTGATATGGGATCTAAGATAAAGGCAAATCTCATGCACACTCTCTGCTTTCCTCACACACCAACAACACTGGTGACGGCATTAAGGATGTCCCTCACACCCAACAACACTGGTGACGGCATTAAGAATGTCCAGCCTCTAGAATCTGGGTGAGAGAGAGAGACTGTGTGTGTGTGTGTGTGTGTGTGTGTGTGTGTGTGTGTGTGTGTGTGTGTGTGTGTGTGTGTGTATTTTGCAAGGGTCATATAAATTATTACTGCTAGGTGAAGACTGAATTGTACTTCAGATGATTAACTCAGTTAAAAAAATACCTAAATGGAAGGCTAGCCATAGAACCAGACTCTGTGTTCCAGAACAACTGTCATACCTTGGCCCAAACCCAGACTGAAACCCTGCCCTCATTTTGCTCTCATAATCAACCACTCAGTGCTGCATTAAGGACCTCATGCAGTTATATGATGATGGAATTATTAGTCATAAACGTACTATACTCTCAAACAATAAGGCAGCAAACAGAATAAACAGGAGACCATGCCAAGCATAATATACTCATATACAAAGCTTTCTCTTAACTTGCTATGCTTCCATAATTAAAAATTAGGCAGTGGTCTGACAGTCAACTCTGCTGTACAAGTAACTACCCTTCCTGATTTAGAAGTCATGATACAGCAATACTGTCACAGAAATCCAGCAACTCTTTTCGGGTCAAACATGCCCCGTATTTTAAGCAGCAATGGATAAACCTTTGGAGTGACGGGCAGTGAATACAGTGTCAAGGGAAACATTCTGTTTCTCTCTCTCTAAAGGCAGAAAGCCTGCAAACAGATGTACACCTCAGGAAACCACTCACAGAATTAGCCACCAGACAGCAAGGAAGGAAGGGCTAACCTTTAATTAAGGAAAGTGATGTAATATACACACAGAGGGGATGCAAGTTTAACCTTCCAGTCAACTACTTATAAAAATATCACTCTAACAGTCTCAAGAGACAGTGCTCTTTAAATGACAGAGAAGGATTTGATGGTAGAGATGAATGCACCAAACTTTTATGTACAAAAGATGTGAACGAGTTTATTTTGTTCTTCATTCTCCCTGTGTGCTCCTTCCTCTAGGAATCTGTGTCGCCATTCACTGATTATGTCAGTTACGTCCTAATGAGGGGAGTCCTTGTAAACAGTGTGGTGACGGAGACATGAAACCAACCTAGCACACTGGAAGTGTCACTTTTAGAATAATGTAAGTCATGCTATCCAGGCCACCTGACACCTATTAGCATTACATATAAATCTGGCAGTAGGAGACGTATTTTAAATCAGCTCCATCTGTGGAGTCCTAAACCTGATAAGCTCTAATCAAGTCACAAACTGAGAAACTCTGAGCAAGTCATTTAACTGGACAATGTTCCATGGTTATCCCTGAATAAAGACACATGACTTATGAACAGCTGGGGGGCAGGTTCAACAACAGAAGGCAGGGTGCAGAGGTGCTCAGCACCTAGCATTTTATTGAGGACTTCACAAATGAAAAGAAGGAAGGACAGAGTTCAGCCATGAGTTGGCAGAGAATGATTTTGCCATAATTTCTGTGTAAAGATGTCATTACTCTGGTACTCTCCCCACATGGATTCAGATTTCCAGCATCAAACATAAGCAGGATGCATTTCTTACCCAGCTACTAGTACTCTCCCTTTTATAAAGCTATCAAGATACAAAACCTATAAAAATTAATGTGGCTCTATATTTTCACAATTTACTCAACAAAAAAAAAATCCCACCAAACCAGGATTATTCTGTCTAGATATGTATCGGTGCACAAATGATAATAAATGCTATATGCTACTGACTGCTGGCTAACTGTGCTTCTGATATGTCTGCTCAGAAGCATTAGAACAGCAGAGTTCATTCATTTCGGTGCTACTTTCAATGTGTCGCAAATAATTGTCTAGAAGTACTCCAGGAACCGTGGCACATCCATGCCTGACTATAAAACATTGGCCAGAGAATGCACATACTCATAGAATATGCCCACGGTGCTCAGATAAAGCAACAGAACAGAGAAATATTAACAAGATAAGGCAGAAGAGAAAGGATACAATTATGAGGTCAGCCAGAAGGTCTGTGAAACGTGACTTGTTTTTGTTAACTTTTCAGCAGTACACTACAAGTTAAAACAAAGCATTATTTCCTGAAAGGACTGAGACTTTCAGTAACTATGTTCCTGCAGTATTTCTACAAATAAAATTACCAGACCTCACAGCCATTGTTCTGCTATTTTAAATGCAGTTTGCAAAGAAATGAGAAAGGTACTGTTAGAACACCGGACTTTAAAACAGATGCACTCTCATATTATGCAGTGAATGAACTCAGTGAATGAAACATTTGCTTGGTATAACTAGTTAAAATGATATACAAATCTAGTTTTCTATCTTTTTTACTGCTCTGCATTTCTAAGATATCTAAAGCCAACCTTCACAGGTAATTACACCGTTTCATTATACTGGTAGCCCTGTCAGACTTGGGGAATCTGTTGTTAATGCATCCTTTTCAACCATGGAAGTACTACTTGCATTCAAAGAATCTTCACATCTGGACTACACTGTATATTCCACCACAAAAGCTTCAATATCAGGGATTCCAAAGTCACAAATAGTCTGGTTTGCTGATACAACAGATAATAGAATTAGCCTTTTTAAAATATGTCATGTAAGCCCTGCATGTTTATTGGAATCTTACTAAATACTCTCCCAGATAAAGATTTGCAGTTCTGGTCTGTGCTCTCTGGAATTTAAGGCTACTCCTTCCAAGGTGTTGCTTGACTTTACTTGTCAAGAGTAGCATGTATGAGTAAGTATACAATGAGGAACATGTACGGACACCTTCCGTGCACAGCACGGGGCAGGAAATCAGAATTGCAAAATGCCTTCACACTGCCCTTGTAGCAAGTTGGAAAATGTGGCTTTATTACTAGACAGGATGCAGTGGGGGGAAAAGGAAGGAAGAGAGAGAAGTCAATTTGTTATTTTCAGGGTGAAAAATAAACCACAGCCAAGTTAGTTTACACTGTTGGTCCACGGCACAGGATAGACAGATCAATTAATGTGCATTTACCAGTTCTGGAAATGTCTTTTCAACAAGCTCATTTCATTGTACTTCATGGACAGATTGTTTTACTAACAAAAGACACCCAACTCCATCACTTCACTTCAGCAGTACTGACAGAGCTAAGTTTATCAGCTTTATAACAGAAGATATATATGTTACTATGTTAGAACTGTCTTTTTTATTTGATATATCACAGGTTCGAATCATTATGTCTCACATTTACAAGTGCAAAAAATTAAAGCACATCATTACAGCACTGTGCATGATAAAATCTGATTGTCTGATTTATCCAACAGTCGGCAAACTTTATTAATTTCAATTATTCCATTTCTTAAAGGGATGTATCCCTCTACTGCTATACTTGACACTGAATAAGGTCAAACCTTTCATTCAATAAAAATGGGTTTCAAAGTATTATATTTAAGTGGAAACAGTTTACAGTGTTAATTCTGACAGCTTTTTTTTTTTTTTTTTTTTTTTAGTCAGCGTATCAACAGGATATCCTGACTGGTCACCGAGTACTAGAATCAGGAAAAAAAATATCTCCACCTCTTCACAGAGGTCAAATAGATGTCAAATGGACATTCTCAATTCCTAAAGAACCTTCTGGTCACGGATTGTCAAGAACAGACAGTGACAGATCCTGTCCCACAAGCACGTGGCTTCCCTTGGAATATGGACTGCCAGCAGGAAGTGATTTCTCTTGAAGGTCCACTAATACACTATCATGGGCTCTTTGCACAAGGTAGGAATAAGTTCCCTCGTGTCTGTTGATACAGAAAGTAACTGGCATACTGCCAGTGTCAAGGAAATACATCCTTGAGAAATTAATGTTCTCAGGGCTACTAAGTAGGGAGAGAAGCACCACATTCATTTAAAGGAAACAAATATGCAAGAGAGACTGTCCTAACTGCATTACTGTCCTTGCTTCCTCTCCCACCTCACATCGCCTGATCAATGGGTGGATACATCCACAGTAATGGTGTCTCTTCTCAATTACAGCAGGCATAGTCTTCCTGTCAAAAAAGTGGGTTAAAAAAGACCACCAAGCTATGTGTCTTGCAGACCTCCTATAGCATTTTCACTCTCAGATATATATGAAAAAGTGTATAGATTCATAGGTTGGGACTAGGCCATCCGCCCTAGGGCCTACGCAAGCCTAGCCATAACAATTCCCTGGCTATTTCTTACTACACTATTTACTTCCCTGGACCCCTGTCTGGCAGGGCGACTGACATGATCCCAGGGGTGAATTTCCTTTCTCCCATCCAATCATCAAGGTTCCTTTTGAAGAGGGCCAAAGAGGTGCTCTGCTTGACATGTATGGGCAGTCTATTCCAGAGTCTGGGGAGTCTCTGGGTCAGGAACCTATCCCTCCAGCATGTTTTGTTTATTGTGTTGACAAGGTTTAGATCCCTGGAGCGTGTGGCTCTGAGGGATTGGGATTTCTTTAAGTGTAGCATGTCCAACAGCTCTGGGTTTGATATGGCCTTGTATGTTAAGCAGAGATCGCCTCGGAGTAGACGATATGTGACAGAGTATAGCTGGAGTTTTTTAAGGCGGTCAGCATAGGGCATCTGCTTTAGGCCTGTGATTCTTTTAGTGAGGTATTTCTGCAGCCTTTCCAGTTGTTGCAGATGTCTTGAGAGGTACATACCAAATGGGGCATTGTATTCTATAATGGGTCTAATGAGGGATGAGTACAGAGGGACAATGACCTCCTTTTTTCTGGATGAAAAGCCCTTAGTGATGAGATGTGCCACATAGAAGGATTTCTTGACTGTTGTGGCAATGTGGTTATTGAAGGTGAGACCACTGTCCACCTGTGTCCCTAAGACTCTTATCACACTTTCATATGTGGTAATTCATGGG
This sequence comes from Protopterus annectens, assembly GCF_019279795.1. Classification (NCBI taxonomy): domain Eukaryota; kingdom Metazoa; phylum Chordata; order Ceratodontiformes; family Protopteridae; genus Protopterus; species Protopterus annectens. The sequence continues at coordinate 1,731,098,391 of NC_056729.1, read as the reverse complement.
TACATGTTTTTTCCCAAAGGGGATAACTATACATTTCTTGGTATTGAGCTTGAGCCCATGGCTCTGGCACCAAGCATCTGTTCCTGTAGGGCCCTTTTGTAGAGTATCCACATAATTTGGGGATTCAATAATGGCTCAGTTTGCAGTCATCTGCGAACTTTGTTAGCCAGAGTCCCTTAGTCTTGGCCTGTACTTCAGAGAAGTAGATGCCAAACAAGAGAGGTCCCAGGACTGAACCCTGAGGTACTCCACTTGTCACTTGTCAGGAGATGGATTTGGAGTCAGCTATTTTTACAGTGTGAGTTCTGTCAGTAAGCCAGTTGGCAACCCATCGAGTGACATATGAATTAATACCCAGCTTAGTAAGTTTATCTATAATTACAGAGTGGGGGATGGTGTCAAAGGCCTTGGCGAGGTTCAGATAGGCTGTGTGGACTGCCTTACCCTCGTCCACGGCTCTGGAGACTGATTCAAAGAAGACAATCAGGTTCAGGATACAAAATCGGCCCTCCATGAACCCAAACTGGGTGGGGTCCAGTGTTTTAAGATTGTCGATATCTTTGTTTAGAAGTTCCATGATAATATATTCCATGGCCTTGCAGATCAGGCTCGTCAGACTGATGGGGCGGTAGTTCCCAGGATCCAAGGTGGATCCCCCCTTGTGGAGTGGGATAACTGTAGCTGTGCGCCACTCAGTGGACACGGAGTCTGAGGTGAGGGTATGATTAAACATGATGCTTAGGTGAGGTGCCAGTTCATTTTGTTCATGTAGTACACAGCCTGGGATGTCATCTGATCCCATGGATGCTGTATTCGTAGCTTTGGAGAGTGCGTTTCTAACCTGTGTGGCCGTTATTACCGGAATTTGGCAATCTTCCGGTATTGAGATGGGCCATTTAGGGGGTGAGAGGGGGGTGAAGTTGGCACTGAATCGATCTGCCAGGATATTGGCAATATCCTTGGGATCAGTATATTTAATGCCATTCCGTTTTAGCTCAGAGCAGATCTGAGCATTGCCATTTAGATTCTTGACATAGTTATAGAATGCCTTGTGGTTGTCTTTGGAATCTTTGGCAATTTTATTTTCGTAACTAGCTTTGGAGGATTTTATGAGGCATCTCAACTTCTTACTGAGGATGGTAAGTGAGTTTTTGGCATCCTGGGATTTTCCTCTTTTCTGCAACAGTTTCTTCCTTTTGTTGTAAAGTTTGTTTATGGCAGGGGACCACCAGATTGGCTTCCTTTTTTTGGAGGAGAGCATCTTGGTTCTATTTGGGATGGCACGATTCATGCATGATTGGATGTGCTCGTACAGTGCCTTAGTGTAGGACTCAGCATTCGAACTTTCCTTTTCCATCTGCATGGGTGTCATGAAGTTTGTAACTTCTGACTTGAGTAGCATGAAATTGGATTTGGAGAAGATTTTTATGGAGGTTTCCTTACTGGGGGGTGGGGGTGGGATGTGGATGTTAAGGGTGATTAGCTTATGGTCTGACCTGTCCAATGAGGGGGTGACCATAGGTGTGGAGCATCGACTTCCCATGTTGGTAATGACCAGATCTAGGATACTGGAGCCCCTGGTGGGACTATGGATTAGTTGATCCAGGGCATTGGAATTTATGAATTCCAAGAACCGTTGGGCAAAGGTGTTGGTACACAACTAGTTTTCCCAGTTAATGGCAGGGTAGTTGAAATCACCCAGTATTAGGGTGTTTGGTTGTATATTAATATTTTCCAGTATGTTTAGAAAGGTGTAGTGAGAATCTTGGGGCATGGTGGGGGATCTGTAGCAAGCTACAATTTGGATTGCAGTCTTACCTAGTGTTAGTTGCACCTGGAGAATTTCAGACTCATTGTGTTGGGCAACTAACCTGGTGGTGTGAATATCCTTGGTGAATATAGACACTCCTCCACCTTTAGTGTTTCGATCCTGGTTTGGTGGCCAAAAAGTGTGGTAAGAGTTGTAGCCTATTGCAGGGGTCCTCTCTGGAGCCTTGAACCAGGTCTCAGTTACTACACAGATACTGATGTTCTCCATTTTTAGGAGTGCCTCCTGAGAGTGCATTTTGAGGTTTAGACTTCTAGCATTGAGTAGCATTACCTTCAGATTTTGCATGCTTGTACCTGTTATGGTGGTGGTTTTGTCCTTTGAACTTTGCCTAAAAAAGGCACTATAGGGGTGGTAAGAGCCATAGCTAGTAACCTGAATCCCACGGGCAACAGGTGCAGACCATCTCTGGCAAAGCATCGTGGTTTGTCGATCATGTCTTCCCAGGCAGACAGATACTGGATGCCCTTTGAATGACACCAGAAGCTTAGCCAATTGTTGAAGTCAATAATTTTGTCCTTATATTGTGGTATCATTCTGGGCGAAGGCAGGATGTTACTCAGGGCTAGGGTCATACCTGCCTAGGCCACATGATCCGAGAGCTCTTCCATGTCTCTTTTCATGTAGTCTAGGGAGGTACGTCTCAAGTCATTCACTCCAACATGGACGATGACAGAGTCGTATTTATACTTGTTGTGGAGTGACTTGAGTGCACGAGTTATATGGCGGATCCTGGTACCCGACAGGCAGCTGACTGTAATTTTCTCCTTGTTCAGCCTGTTGAGTGGGACATCAGTGTGCCTGACTATAGAGTCACCTATGATTAAATTGTTGGGTACGTTGTCTTGCCTTAGGGGCTGTATGCTGCTACCCCTATTACAATACAGGTACACATACAAAACAGACTTACATTTCATTATTTTAAACAGCACGATAATCCTATTCCTTTTTAGCATTTCATTATTTCAGTTTTATTACACAATATTGTCCCACATCTTCAGACCTATGTTTTCCATAAAATAAACACAAATCAATCCCAGTTTTTACTTACAGCTCCTTCAACTCCTTTATATACTCCATAAATTGAACATTATTCACTTAACATAATGATACAGCTATAAAAAGAAGGGCAACCAACAACTGTTACATCTCAAGCATTAGGACTGCCTGTCTGTTACAACATTCACAGCCCGCGGCTTCACCTTCCCTTCTCATCAAGCACCATGTATCACTTCTCCGTTCGGTTCTGTAGTGATAATGAAAGCTGAGAAAGGAAGACTGGACATTAGATCACTATAGCACACAAGATGTGAGGTCTAATAGGATAGACCTTTTTCTTACACATCCATCCTTACAGTAAGTAAGCAACTTTCTTAAGTGAAAAAAGACATTCATATTTCAATAACCACTATGACAGAGTCCTTAGCTCACAGACCTACTTTGTGGTTACTGTAATGGGAACATACTACTGATTACAGTAAACCAAATGAAGATCTGAACCTGGAATTAATGTCAGGCTTGTCGTGTCCTGTGAAAGTGCTGAGGGAGATCTGATTCATGCAGGACAGATCTCTAATGTTATGTTACAAAAAAAGGCTGTGGAGAAGATCTAGTTGACCAAGTCTATGAAAGGACAGGCTTCTCATGAAGAAAGGCAATACTACTGCTTAGCCATCAGGAAAGGGAACTGATCTTGGTAATTTTCTTATCCAGTTTAAACTTGGTTCCATATTATTTATATCTGCCCACATAAAATCACAGTTGCCTGTATACCTGAATACAATGAAGGAGATATGCCACACAGTCTGAGAACTCCTGGACACAAAGGATGGCTTAGTCCTAAATGACATGCTGTTGTTACGGAGAGCCATGTAAGGAGGTTTAGGGAGGGTGCTTGAAGTTCTGAGATTCTTTTTGCAGAAATAATGGACTAATAAACCAGCATCTTCCAAGACAACATTTTCGAGTCAGCTGAGGCAACACGTTGAATGGAAGGAAGGTAAATTTCTTAAGCATAAAATAGATGTCAACCAGCAAAACTAAATCTCTGAAAGGGATCAGACATTCTTTATAGACATCTAGTGAAGCTAGTGAGTCACAATCTAGACCTATGAAGAAGAAGCAAATGTCTGCCAGCTCTGACAAGATAAAAAATTATTCCAGAATCAAAAAGTTATGAAAAATAAACATGACTCTTTAGGATCAGAAGAGTAAAGGAAACAAAGTTGCTGTTGACTGTCCACGTAGGTAACTTGCTTACTAAAATGATAATCTAAGTCTGAGAAACTTCAATCTTTAGCTATCATTGGCACTACAATAGATATACTGTTAGTTTCAGGATATAAAGATCTGGGGGAGGCTTACCTGTCAGTTGAGACAGCAGTTTTGAAGGCTGGAACCTCTGAGATTTGTGTACAAGGAAGGACTAAAGAAGATGGACCCAAGTCAGTCTTGGCAAAAAGAGGCTGTGAGAATTACTTTGGTCCTGTGTAGTCTGGATTTCTGGTCAATCTTTGTCACCAGAGGAAGTATGTAAATCACACAAGATACCATTTTCCCAGAGCTGGAACAAAGCATCCTTTGCCTGACCCCCTGATAAGACTAATGGGAAAGAAGTTATTGCATTTGATGATGTATGAAAAGGTAGGAAGGGCACAAAGACCAAAAATATCTTCCAATCACTTGACAGACACCATTCATAGGGCAATAAGAAAGAGTGTCAACATCTGTCTGCTAGGGAGTTTGCCTCACCTGGAATGTGCCTTACAAACATAAAAAGTTGTAATTTGATGGAACACTGATGGACCCTCACATCTTCTAACCACAGTTGGTAACAGTGAGTTCCACCACATTTCTTGGTGTAGTAGAATACAACCAAACTGTCAAACTGGATGGAAACCATGCTCCTGGGTTGAGAGATCTGGATGGTTAAAAGGGACAGAAGCACTGCCCTCATTTTTAAGATAATGATTTATAAATGAATCTTCCAGACTGATCAGGTCCCTCAAATTATCTGTCCCCTCAACTGCCCCATCACTTCCATCTCACAGCCAACACATTGACAGTAACCGTTACTCCTGGAGTATTAAGCTAAAAATGTTATGCATCATGAGATTTGTGCAATCTAGACACCATGCTAGATGGGAAGGACTTGACATCTGAAGAGGATGAAGAACAGACTCTAAGCTCTAGGACAAGTGAACCCTAAGGGTCCACTAAAAGACTATTATGTGGAATTTGGCATAATGGTCCATCAATTATGCTACCATGAAATCTTAGCTCTTCACAGAAGAATCTGCAGGAGCAGGCACAGCTTTGTATGAGGAACACTGCCTCCTGTGGGGACACAATCTTACTGCATGGTAAAAGAGTACGACATATAGTTATATCCATGGAGCACCCTACAAAAAAAATAGATTTTGAAATATTTGAAATGTGTGATGAAAGAACTTCACAGGGTTCACTATAAGTTCAGCAGCATAGCAAGGGCTGATCAGACATTCCTTCTGCTTAAGAAGGAGATCCCAATTTAGGGCAGCAAGAATCCACTCATCCACGTTATGGTGGTGGGAAAGTAAGAAGACAGACAGGGGATCATACCTCTCAACCTTTTAGCCCAAGAAATCAGGACAAAGACAAAAAAATGGGGGGAGGCCCAAAAATAGGGACAGATTTTAAATATTGGTCTTAGAAACTTAGAACATTAATAGAATATAAGACTTTGCATTACCATGCATTTTTAGAAGGATATGAAGTGTGAAAAACGCAAGTGTCTGTCATTATTTACTGAATTCCATCCGCAATAATTGGACAGAAAAACAAAAATTTTATGTGGAACAGAGCAAAAATATCAAGTAAAAATCTGAACAATCTGTGAAAATCTGGAAGTTGAGAGGTGTGTTGGGGGTTAATAACTGCAAAGGAAGTCGGCTGATTAAGGTTAGTAGAGAAGTCAGCTGATTTAGTTTAGTGGAGTGGGGAACTTATTTAGCTAGAGGTGATGTTAGGCAATGTCTTGTGATGCAAAGCATTTATAAGAAGCTTCACTGAACAGTTTTTTTATGTTTGTGTCTGAATGAGTTGCAGATTGAAATGGACATTAGTTTAGCGGCCAGTTATTACCAAGTAAGTGGAGCCATTAAAGGAA
>NC_056729.1:1730974916-1731082416 GCF_019279795.1 Protopterus annectens | reverse complement strand
ACTAGTAAGCGAATCTTTGAACCATAAAATGACTTTCATGCCTTCATCAGAGACATGTACAGTTCACTGAGCATTAGATTGTGGTCAACAGTTACAGTTATTAGATATTCTGTGGCCCTGTCTAGATGTCTAAGTAACATATCCATTAGTTGCTAGCCCATTGTGCATTCTTAACTCTGGGAGAGCAGCAATCTCCCTTAGGGAAGGATACTTCTGCTACAAACAAACAAAACAAAGAGATAATTAATAAGGCCCACTTTCAGCTGCAGCAGTTAAGATGATACTGCAGATGTTATGTTTCAGGAGGAAAGAACCTCCAGGTCTAACCTATGGGAGCAGCTGGGTGTGATAAGTGTTCAGGCAAAAAAATATTCCTTAAAAATAGAACAACCCTAAGCACTGGTCACTCATATGCAGTCTGCATTCCACTATGAGACCCCTGCAATAAAATAGTAGTTGATTAGAGCAATCTTAGTTTCCCAAGGAGGGAATGTAGCTTATTTTAAGCAGGCAGCTGGAGTGAATTTACCACCCTTGTCATCTGCTGTTGCAGCATTTTAGCTACTGCTGAGTATGGTACTTCCAGGTAAACGTCATTTTCAGGAGTGTGCAGTGGGGACCTTGTACCTGTTAAAATACACAGAACTGAACAAGATGTTTAGTTGAGGGAAAATGGTAACAAAATTAAGAATGTAAGAAGCAATTCTAGGATAATAACTATTGAATAATACTCAAGGAATTGCTCAAATTACCAAACACCTTCTGAATACCAGGTATAGTCCTCCAAATGGGCCACCTTGGGAAGCCTGAAATTAGTACCAAATAAAAGGACAGAAAGCAGAGCACCAGGATGTGACTAAAGAACTGTGTACATAAACAGTAATTTTGCATATGTGAGGCTAAAAGTCTTGCAACAGAGTGCTTATACCTCTCAACCCCTTAGAGCAAAAAATCTGGACAAAGCCTAAAATGATGGGGGGACAAATAGGGACAGATTATAAATATTGCTCTTACAAACTTAGAAAGCTGACAGAATAATATGGTTTGCATTAGCATGAATTTTCTGAAGGATGTGGAGTCTTAAACTCAAATGTTTGTCATTATTTAATGATTTCAGTCCTCAGCTATTTGCCATAAAAGTACAGATTTTAGGAGGATCACACCAAAAATGTGAGGCAAAAATCTGGACTTCTGCGAAAATGTGTACAGTTGAGGGGTGTGGTGTTTAACACTGGCAGGAGGGGGCATATATTAGCTTGTCAAGTATTTTATGGGGCAGAGAAAAATAATTAATTTAATACACGTGGGTTGCACTGAAGCCTAGTGCCTATAAGCATTTATTGCGACACTGTTCTAACATTCTCTTAACCTTATTTTCTAAACCTCCTGTTCTTCCAATCCGACTTAGACTGGCATACTTTCCATTTCACCCTTCAATGACTAAAGAGTAATTAATCCAACACCCTATATCTCCTAACCCAACATGTAGCAATAAACCTAAATTACCCCACTGTATTCAATGAACTGCCCCACCACCGTGTCCTATCCTCAGTCATTTGTGACTTGTTTCCATAAAGCTTTAAGCTGTTCTTCCTTGTCTGCACCTCAGGTATCCTTAACCTATTAACAACACCGTGCTGGTTTCCCCTCAGCCTAACCTGCTCTGGCCAATAAATCAGAGCACACAGTATTAAGACTACATAGCCTGTTAGCTAACTTCTTCTTCTTATCCACAGTTCGATTTATTCAGTCTGGCCTCTGTGGGTCAGTACAATAAATAAATAAAATACATCTTGTATTACATCAGCCACTCCATTAGTTGCCCTAGCTTCTCCCACCACCATCTCACATACATCCAACATGAAACTTAATATTTAAATTCAAGGCTCCTCATTATCCCTGTTCAATGTGTATTTACCTGAGGGCAACTAAATGGGATATGGTTTACCCTTGCCTCCTCACCTGTGCATCCCAAGCAAAACCATCACTTTATCATGTCAGGGTACTGGGGCAGCTCAGATTCATCTTCTGTATAGCATTCTTGATTTTCTTGTTCGGGTGCTCATCAACAATTCCCCCAGTCCATTAGCTGAAAAGGAGCAGACAAAAAGCTACAGACAGCTGTGGTATCTTGAGATACAAAAACCTGCAGTTTGGTTAGAATATAGGAGAGAGAGATGATGTGACGACACCTCCTCAAGCACATATGGACTGAGATGAGTACATGCTCAATGAATTATGCAGTGTTCAGACATGACAAAAGTGATGCAGAATGCAGAACATGTTCAAGCCTTCAGAAGTACATTGCAGTATCTGCATGCAAACAGCACACATTAGGTTCTCTCCCTGGTGCTGTAGGGTCCCTGCCCTGCATCTGGATACCAAAGGGCACACACCCTCTGAATCTGATATACATGTCATCCTGACTGCAATGTTCTGACTTGGAAAACTACAGAACTTCTTTTGCAAGTCATAAGAATGTCTGGCTCCAACAGAATTTTCTGTTTTCATTTTGAATATTTACCACATACCACACAGACATTTACAAATATTTGCTTACAGTAAAGACGTATTTCGGAAACAAATTGCATGTTTCAACATGACAGGAGAAATAAAACAGCCGTGTCTTCACAACAGTTACAAGGAGTGGCTGTTTTAATTAATTGACAGCATGTCTAACTGTAAAGAAAATCAACGTAAAAAGCACAATGTGTCTTTATAAATCTACAGTCCTATACACTGCATCTGCCATTCCTATCAACACCAATTTGACAATTATAACAATACTTTTAGTTTGGGTAAATTGCGGTAGAATTAAATTTAATCTTTCATCTAAAACAAATCCATGCCACAGAGAGGTACTGACAAATTGAACAACATTAATCCTAAAGTATGGCAACATTTAATGGAGCATTAAGAATCCACACAACTCCAGTGGTGCATCTTCAGGTAGCGAACTGGCTGCCACAGAGCCCAGGGGTGTGATAGGACTGTGATGGCTCTGGCCTGTCCTGTTTCTCTAAGGTTCATAGGTTCACAGGTGATTACTAGGCTAACGACTCCAGCCAGTCTTTGTAAGACTAGCCATTCTTCCATACATGAGAATAAAACCCTGTACTTTGTGCCTGTAAGGTAACCACCTTAACCATTCACACAAAGTACTATAAGCAGACTGCCTGTGGTACAGGCTGTGTACATGGTAGCAAGAGCTCATGAACTGTACGTGTTGGTGAGCACCAAAAATAAATGTGAAAAAATCCAAGAAATACTTCAGATCACTAGATATATAACTTTATTTGAAAGAATGTCTTATTGTGCTTTATGCATGTTTATCTATATATAGTTTCACTGAATTATGTCAACATACCACAATGTCGACAGCTGATTATCAACCACAAAAGGCTGACATATGCAGACAGTCAACAAGTGTGATAGATCGATAATCTCCGGGTGGGGGAATATTCCCATTCCTCTGGGGTTTGTGCAATCTGGTACTTAGTATATATAATTAGTAGTGGGGTGTGGGGGGGGGGGTGGCATGCCCCCAAGAGTTTACTTCTGCTTGTGTAGTTGACTGTCAGCATTTCTGATGTCAACTTTTTGTGGTCGACATTCTTGCCATCAACATTGTGGTGTACTGATGTAACTGATTACAGTTTTGTGATTTCAGCTTTCCTAATATTTGCATTAAATTATAACTAAAGTCAAAAAAATAATCCTTTGAGAACAAGCCTTCCTCTCTGCATACTGCAATAATTTTTTAATACCTGATGCATTTATACTCTCAAATATATTAAAACATATATGAATCGGTCAGACTACTATGAATTCTTGACAACCACTCAAAAAGTGGCTTACACACACTGAGATTAACAAACAGCTGGAGGTTACATAACATGGTCTCCACTAACAGGTGTTAAAACATCTGCTGTACATTTTACTTGGTAAATTTTAATCAGCAGTTTGCAAGTATACCTACATTCCTTGATATCTTGGCTTGCTGTCTTACTTTGGCAGCCGACTGGATTTAAGATGGTGGACTTCAGAAATGTTTAGACCGCTGCCATACACACCTAGCAGCATCATGTGATTTATTTATTTATTTATTTGGCATTTGTTTACTGAGATAGTCCATCTGGGTCAACAGACCACTATCATCTTCAGTGAAGGCCTGGGAAGAAAAGTTCCACAGTAACAGACAATCATGTACACATGTAATATTATAATTTTGATTTATACAGTAGGTAGATAATTAGCAATGGGTATATACTTTCACATAGCTGATAGAAATATACATACGTCAAAACATACTTACTTTAAAACATATAACAATATAGTCAAAGGCATCCAAGAGTACACATAAAATTAAATCTTATATAAGCGAAGAAGTATTTTGCATTTCTACAAAAGGAGATAAGGCTTACGTCATTTCACAGCATGACTCAGAAATGCATGGCTTTTTTCATTATTGCTTCATAGCAAGAACGTATGCGGCAGAATGAAAACCATATCACTTTCCTTGACTGAGAAAATGGACATAGACTGCACAGTTCTCCAGGGATTACAGTAAATGAAATGTATTCAAATGAAGGAATGGTAACTTCTGGGGAACCACAGAGCTTCATGATTATATCTGTTGCTTTTCACTTTCTACAAATATCCTTGTAGAAGCCCTGAAACAAGTCTTTGCCCATTTTTCCTGACAAAATTCTGCAGCAATGTTGATGCAAATGATGGTGTACCCAGAAAGACACAAACAATAGAGTATGTCATGACAGTTACAAATGCAGAATATCACAGGGAAAGTAGAAACCCAGAAAGGAGTACATAAACTGGGAATGGGGTAGAAACATCAAGAAAACAGCAAAGGAAAAGGCAAATGGAGCTAATCCTTGCACTTGCCAAATTAACAAGTCTGTGGATTGTGCAGCCCCGGGTGTGATTTCCTCAGTCATCACTTGCATACTGTGCGATTCTCAGCAAGGCACATTACAAAGAGTGCTGCCACATCACCTCTGAAAAGCGAAATTTAATAACCTGTTAATAATTAAATAAAAAAGACGCCAACACTAAAGAACTTGGATTCACAATAATTCTGTGGACAGAATTATAGTGAACCAAAAATAAAGAAAGAGTCAGCAATACAAAATTTCAATAGTTTAAAAAAGTAATTTTTGTATCGATCGAACCCTCCCGTACCCTGCAAATCTCTAAAACTGACAGCTTACAACTCAAGCAGGTTAACTTCCTCAACTGCATTTGTGCAACCTCATTATTACTGGCTGTTCTTCGATGTAAACCAGGATCATTTACATCAAACTGAATAATGCTGTGTTGATGCTGTCTGTAATCATGAAATCCACATATCCCAAATATCCTAATTTTATTCTTACACAAAAAGCACATAGGCATGGAAGATGTATGAGTAAATATTTGCAAACACACAGAAATGCAAAAGGAACAGAGATGAAGAAATTATTAAATGACTTTGGGTCACACACACTGACTGAAAATGGCAGCATAGTGCAAACCCCGTTCTCAAAAGGAGAGAAATGGCAATAAAACTACATACGATATCGTCAGGACTTCAGACAAAGAAAGATAAGCCTGGGTATTCAATAATAAATTCAGTGTCGGCTTAGCATGAATCCTACGTGGAGTTCACATGTTTGCATGCTGAGTAGCACTGCTAATTGCATATTCATGATGTGCACCATTACATATTCATGACGTGCACCATTACATATTCATGACATGCACCATTACATATTCATGACGTGCGCCATGTTTAAATGTAAACAAGCACGGTTTCATGGCTAGCAACAGTGTTGCCAGCCAGAAAACCATGTAAAGCAATACATACACCAGCAGACATGTAGACCTGTTTACCTACAGGCTGAGGCATGCCACAATGACTACCAGAGTTAATAATCTAGCATACATGGACTGTCATTTAAAATAAACAGTCAGGGGAAGTCTGTGTATTGAATAGGGTCACACAGATGAACTGTAGGAATGAACACAGGGAAAGAGGACAGGTGAAACAGCTTAATGTACAGCAGATGAGGCTTGGAAATTAAGACAGTTGTAGCAGGAACACTAATCACGTATGATACAGTACGGACTGTACAGTGAAAACGTACATTATGTGACTGTCAGGCGAGGTGACGCAACAATGGAGAAGATGTCTTTGTGATATAAGCATCCTGACATGAACAATGGAGAGGACATCTATCAGGGATGTTATACACCATAGGGGACAGGTGCATATTGTGAGGCTGTGCAAAATCAATTGCCTGAATATGACTGCAATGTCAGCAGATGTCTCCACCAAGTCGGATGCATAGTTGCAGGCTCATGGAAAACCGTAAACAGAAGCATGCATGATCATGTACAACATCAGAATAATACCACTAGTAATCTCATGTCTGTTACAGAGCATATGTGACTGTGAGTGATCACAGATGGTGCTGCACGAACACACTTGTACAAGTATTATCAGATGTCAGCAATCTATGACAGTAATCGAACACACAGTCCTGACACTGTAGCATCTACTGGAAGTGTTAGGAGGGACACTGCTATACCTGTATGTGACATTATGATCAATCCAGGCTAGTTGACAGGTGTGCATGGCATACATATGGAACAATCCACACTATCACAAATGTAATCCATGCCATCAATGTTGTCAAACAGCTATGAATGTACTAGTTGAATCACAGAACAGGTATCACACATGCATCTGGTATAACACCTAGATGGGGGTTCCACTCCATCAGACAGTAATGTTTGTGCAACAAAAAGAATACCGAAGTATGGCCAGTAAGATGTGTGGGAGCTCACTGTAGAAAAGTTGGTACACTTGAGTTATGCATCCCTAGAAAATGTGTAGGGAGGTACATGAAGAAGAGTGCATTGTACTCAGTTAATGGTGTGATGAAGGCTGTGAATCAAGAAAGTACAATTGCCTTTGATGTGGATGTCCTGCACATACTCAGGAGTTGTGCTACATAAAAGGGACTGGTCACAACTGTGGGCACATGCTGGTACACATTCCACATACCATCTACCTCAGTACACAGGTCACATAACAGAGCAAAAATATGAGTAAACAATCTGGACATTCTTCAAAAATCGGAATAGTTAAGTGCATCTCCATAACAAATACTTTTTGTCCACTAACCATTAACTGGTAATAGTACTGTTTTTTTTATAAGATTTGTACTCATCTGTATTACTGGAAACTTTTGTAAGCTTAACATATGTGTTTGATGTGGAACTTTTCTCTCTGGACCTCTGTTGGAACCACTGTTGGGATAGGTTCCTAACTCAGCATATTCCCAACCTATGGAATGATACTATTACATATCACTGTTGGGATAGGTTTCAAACTCAGCAGATTCCCAGCCTAGGAACTGCTACTATTACAGATCACTGCTGGGATAGGTTCCTAACACAGCACATTCCCAGCCTATGGAATGATTTTCCTATGGAATGATTCTTTTACAGACTACTGTTGGGATAGGTTCCTGACTCAGCAGATACCCAGCCTATGGAATGATACTATTACAGACCACTGTTGTGATAGGTTCTTAACTCAGAAGATTCCCAGCCTATGGAATGATACTATTACAGACCACTTCTGGGATAGGTTCCTAACTGAGTGTAATCCCAGCCTCTGGAATGATACTATTAAATATCACTCTTTGGATAGGTTCCTAACTCAGCAGATTCCCAGCCTATGGAATGATATTATTACATATCACTACTGGGATAGGTTCCAAACTCTGCATATTCCCAGCCTATGGAATGATACTATTACAGATCACTATTGGTATAGGTTCCTAACTCAGCATATTCCCAACCTATGGAATGATACTATTACATATCACTGTTGGGATAGGTTTCAAACTCAGCAGATTCCCATTCTAGGGACTGCTACTATTACAGATCACTGCTGGGATAGGTTCCTACCTCAGCAGATTCCCAGCCTATGGAATGATACTATTACAGACCACTGTTGGGATAGGTTCCTAACTCAGCAGATTCCCAGCCTATGGAATGATACTATTACAAATCCCTGTTGGGATAGGTTCCTACCTCAGCAGATTCCCAGCCTATGGAATGATACTATTACAGACCACTGTTGGGATAGGTTCCAAACTCAGCATATTCCCAGCCTATGGAATGATACTATTACAGATCACTATTGGTATAGGTTCCTAACTCAGCATATTCCCAACCTATGGAATGATACTATTACATATCACTGTTGGGATAGGTTTCAAACTCAGCAGATTCCCAGTCTAGGGACTGCTACTATTACAGATCACTGCTGGGATAGGTTCCTACCTCAGCAGATTCCCAGCCTATGGAATGATACTATTACAGACCACTGTTGGGATAGGTTCCTAACTCAGCAGATTCACAGCCTATGGAATGATACTATTACAGATCACTATTGGTATAGGTATAGGTTCCTAACTCAGCGTATCCCCAGCCTCTGGAATTATACTATTACAGATCACTCTTGGGATAGGTTCCTAACTCAGCAGATTCCCAGCTTATGGAATGATACTGTTACAGATCACTGTTGGGATAGGTTCCTAACTCAGCATATTCCGGCCTATGGAATGATACTATTACAGATCACTGTTGGGATAGGTTCCTAACTCGGCGTATTCCTAGCCTATAAAATTATACTATTACACACAGTACAATGCTGTAGTGTCTTTTTCACTACAACTGCTATGTATAACTCAGATTGTAGACTCATAGATTAATACTAGGCTAACTGCCCTTGTGGGCCATTGTAAGCCTAGCCAATTACCCCATCTGAGAATCAAACCTTGCACCTTATGTCTGTAAGGTAAACACCTTAACCATTATGCCAACCTCCCACCCCCCACAATTATATGATTGTCTTATTGCTGGACTAACCCGGTTAACAAATGTCAAATAAATAAATACTACTCTGCCTATAAGAACAATCTTGGCACTTGGATGGCTTGATATAAATTTACACCAGGGTTATTATATAGGTTCATAGGTTCATACTAGGCTATCTGCCCTGGGGCAATTATAAGCCTAGCCCGATTCTGTATGGCTTACGCCACCCCTTGATTTGAGTATACTGTGCCCTTTTTAAGGTTTAGTTTACTGTGCCTCTGTCTAATAGTGACAGGGGAGTAATCCCTGGGACAAACCTACGATCCCCCATCCACCTATCGAGATTCTTCTTGAAGAGATTCAGTGAGGTGCTCTGCCTCACATGAACTGGAATTCTATTCCAGAGCGAAGGGAGCCTCTGGGTTATGAACCTGTCCCTCCAGCAAGTTCTATTTATTTCTGTGCTGAGGTTCAAGTCCCTCGAGTGTGTGGCTCTAAGGGATTTAGATTTACTGAGGTGGAGCATGTCCATTAATTCTGGATATGACATAGCTTTGTATGTCAGGCATAGATCGCCTCGAAGTAGGTGGTATGCAACTGAGTAGAGCTGGAGTTTTTTTAACCGAGCAGCATATGGCATCTGTTTGAGACCCTTGATTCTCTTGGTGAGATACTTTTGGGGTCTCTCTAATTGCTGCAGGTGTCGGGTAAGGTACATCCCAAAAGGGGCATTGTATTCTATGATGGGCCTGATGAGGGATGAATAAAGGGGCATGATTACCTCTCTTGATCTAGATGTGAAACCCTTTGTGATGAGGTGGGCTATGTAGAAGGTCTTTCTAACCACTTTGGCAATGTGGTTTTCAAAGGAGAGATTGCTATCAACTTGGGTCCCCAGGTCCCTAATAACTTTCTCTGTACTTAATGGGTTTCCGCCTATGTGGTAATTTGTGGGCACATTGTTTTTGCCAAAGGGTATGACTATACATTTTTTGGCATTTAGCTTTAAACCATGGCGCTGGCATCAGTTATCTGTCTCTGCGAGACCTTTTTAAAGGATGTTTGTGTCAGCTGGAGAGTTGATTATGGCGCCCAGTTTGCAGTCGTCTGCGAACTTGGTGAGCCATAGTCCTCCCACGTTTGCCTGTACCTCGGAAAAGTATATACCGAACAAGAGTGGTCCCAGGACAGAACCCTGTGGGACGCCACTTGTGACCGGTTTCGAGTCTGACATGGCTCCAGCAACTCTCACTCTGTGAGTTCTGTCTTTGAGCCAGTTTGCGACCCATCTTGTGACATAGGGGTTTATATTTAAGCTGGATAGCTTATCTATGATGCCCGAGTGGGGTATTGTGTCAAATACCTTTGCAAGGTCCAGATAGGCTGTGTGGACTACCTTCCCTTCATCTATGGCTTTGGTGACTGTTTCAAAGATGTCAACCAGGTTCAAAAGGCAGGATCTGCCCTTGACAAAGCCGAACTGGGTAGGATCTAGTGTCTGCAGGTCCCCAATGTCTTTGTTTATGAGCTCCATGATGATCCTCTCCATAGCCTTGCAGACTAAGCTAGTCAGGCTTATGGGGCGATAGTTTCCAGGGTCCGTAGAGGCTCCACCTTTGTGGAGTGGGACCACTGTTGCTGTACGCCATTCTGTGGGCACATATCCTGTAGTGAGGCTGAGATTGTATAGCCATTTTATTTGAGGGATTAGTTCCTCTTGTAGTTCATGTAGGACGCAACTTGGGACGCCATCTGGTCCCATGGAAGCAATGTTTTTTGCTTTGGAGAGGGCAGCCTTCACCTGAGCATCTGAGATGTTTGGGGGGCAGCCCTCTGCCGGGATAGATACTTGCTCTTTTGGGGGAGCGGAGAAGTTTGCACTGAACCTGTCTGCCAGGATATTGGCGATGTCTGTGGGTTCAGTGTATTTTTTGTCGTTTAGAATCAACTCAGAACAAGTCTGGGAGTTGCATCCCAGGTTTCTAACATAACTGAAAAAGCCTTATGATTGTCTTTGGTGTCCTGTGCAATTTTTCTCTCGAAGCTGGCCTTGGAGGATTTTATGAGGGATCGTAATTTTTTGCTAGTACTGATCAGAGATGCCTTCCCTATTAGGGATTTTGCTCTCTCATGTAGTAGCTTCCTCCTTCTGTTGTACAGTTTATTTATGGCAGGGGTCCACCAGACTGGACGCCTGCCTTTGGATGATTGGGTCTTGGTTTTGTTTGGGATAGCATGATCCATGCATTCCTGGAGATGTCCGTAGAATGCATTTATATAGGATTCTGCAGTTTGAGCTGTAGTTTCCACTGGCCCTGGGGCCTTGAAGGATTCCACTTCGGTTTTGAGAAGTGAGAAGTTCGCTTTTGAGAAGTTTTTCACTGTGGTTTTCTGGGCTGGGGGTGGGGTCGGGATGTAAACATCCAGTGAAATTAATTTATGGTCTGATCTTATCAATGAGGGATATACTTCTGGTGTGGAGCATAGGGTCCCCATGTTGGTAATGATCAGGTCTAGTATGTTGTCCCCTCTTGTGGGAGTGGTGACTAGTTGTTCCATAGCATTTGAGTTTATAATTTCCAGGAATCTTTGGGCTAAGGTGCTGGGGCTTGAGTAGTGCTCCCAGTCAATGTTTGGGTAGTTGAAGTCACCCAATATAATGGTGTTCGGAGAGATCTTCATGTTCTCTAATGTTTTCAGGAAAGCCGAATGGGATTCCTGACTTTGAGAGGGTGGTCTGTAGGATGCTATAAACTGAAAAGCAGTCTTGCCCACTGTTAGTTGCATATGGATGGTCTCCGATACTTCGTGCAATGCCACTAACCTGGAGGTGTGGATATCCTTGATAAATATGGAAACTCCCCCTCCTTTTGTGGTTCGGTCCGGGTTTTGGGGTCGAAAAGCATGATACGAGGTATAGCCTGGTAGTGCTGGGGTGCTCTCTGGAGCCTTGAACCAGGTTTCTGTCACTGCACAGATATTGATGTTCTCCATACTGAGGAGAGCTTCGAGTGCGTGCATCTTGAGGTTAAGACTTCTGGCATTTAGCAGCATTACCCTTAGTTTCTTGTTCCTTGTGCTGTCTATGGAGGTGGGTTTGACTTTTGAGCCTTGCCTAAAAGGCACTATGGGAGTGACAAGAGCCTTTGCCAATATCCGAAAGCCCAGTGGTGACAGGTGCAAGCCGTCCCTAGCGAAGCAACGTGGCTTGTCGAGCAAGTCATCCCAGGCTGACAGACACTGGATCCCCTTTGAATGACACCAAAATTTTAGCCAATTGTTAAAATCAATCATTTTGTCTTTGTACTGTGGCATCATTCTAGGTGAGGGTAAGATGCTGCTCAAGGTCAGGGTCATACCAGCCTGGGCTACATGATCAGAGAGCTCCTCTATGTCTCTTTTCATGTAGTCCAGGGAGGTACGTCTCAGGTCATTCACACCAGCATGTACAATGACTGAGTCATATTTGTATTTGCTTTGGAGTGACCTGAGTGCTTGCATTATGTGTCGGATCCTAGCACCCGACAGGCAGCTCACCGTGACCTTCTCTTTATTCAGCCTGGTGAGCGGGACGTCAGTGTGTCTGACAATAGAGTCACCTATAACAAGAGTATCAGGTGTGTTATTCAGCCTTAAGGGCTGTGGCTGCTTGGCACACTGACTTTGTGGGTTATGTGTTGTGTGTGTTTTGTTTTGAGATAGCGTTTGTTTGGATGTCTGCTTTGGAGGTCTCTGTTGCTTAGGTAGATTTTTATTTAGAGCCTCCGAGTATGTTTTTGTGTATTTATGTGTTTGGTTCACTGATGTGGTGGGACTATGTGATACTGGAATTGTGTTGTGTGAGGTTACCTTCTCCTCCTGACTGGTTACACCAGTTTTGAGATGAGAGAGCTCAGCCTCCAGTTTGGCTAAATAGTTGCATCTCTCACATATATTTGAACCTGTTAGGAGGAGGAGAGGGTTGTCCATGTACATGAGACAGTTGTAACATTGCCTCAAAATTCCCAGATTCACCAGCTGGACTGGAGAGGAAACCATTGACTGACCTTTGGACATGCTAGAGTAACAGGGAAACTGAATTTAAGACGGACCAATAGAGGACAGGGTAATCGTAGAGAGTATAAGAGTAAGTAGTGCTTATGGTTTAATATTGTTAACTTGTAGGATTACTTAATTGGACCAGTGAAGGGCCTTAGAATGAGAATATGGTGTTTAAATTGAGAGAGAGAGCAGTTCTAAGGGAAAAAGTGAAGAGCAGACTTTGTGGAGCCAGGAATAGTTTAAACCCAATTAGGCGGCGCTGCCCGTTGTTGCGCTATGCTCAAAAACGCACAAAACCACGCAAAAGAGGGTTTTAAGAGAGGAAGATGAAGGAGTTTTGGAATTGACCCAAAATGGCCAATAAAACTACAGTTTCAAGTCAGTAACCACTCCCACAGGGGCAGGCAGGCTGCTCAATGTTTTTCACTGCCACTGATCAACAGAGAGACTTTCCTTTAGCCCAAGCAAAAAATGGCCTCACAGAAACTTACAAACAGTTCAAGAACAGCAAGCCTGTAACTGAACTTTTTTAAATCTCAGAAAAGTGGGAAAAAAGCAAGATTTTTTTTTTTGTTTTTTCAGAGATAGCAGAGGTTAACAAGTTATAACAGTGCAGTAAATGACCCCACACAAGAGTGCTAGGCCAAAGACAGATAAAATGCAAGTTTTGAGAAAAAAACAATTTTAAAAATAAGTGCAAACAGGAAATTCAGTAAACAGCTCTAGGTTGTGCTCTAAATACAGTTACTAATGCAGAAATCAAATTTAACAAGTCAGAAAATGCTCAAAATAGGCGGCTATGCAGAAACACTTAGCAAATAAACAGAGGAAAAATACTTAAAGTCTGAAAAGTGGCTCCTTTCTTCTCTCAGCGTTTTCTCCTCTTGGTGGGTGCTTCAAGCCTGAAAAGATGCCAAAACCATGAGGCAACCAGGTTTTAAGAGAGGACCCTGCTTGATATGGGAGGGGTACGGTTTTAAGTACTTGTAAAGGGCGGCAATAACTTTTAAGTGTGTCTACTTAAAGGTGTATGTGGCTAGACCTCTTATTGCCTAGTCTAGTATTGTTTCTGTGTTTCAGTACCCTATCAAAGGAAATGCTAGAACAAGATCAGCTCAATGGTATCATTTATTTCATTAGGGTATCATGTTGGTTCAGTGGTTAAGATCTCTGCCTCAATTCACCAGGGTCTGGAGTTCAGTCCTGATCTCTGCTGGCTGGCAGGGCACAGCTTGCATTTGCTCCCAATGTCTGTGCAGATTTTCTCCAGGTAACCAGCTTTCTCCCACCTCTCAAAAACATGCTGGCTGATTAGTTACTCTAAAGTGCCAAAAAAATCCTGCCTTTACCCATTCTCGTATAGAATGAGCTGTGGTTAAAATGGTCCACAAGAATCAATTCAATTACCTGGCTAAAAAGATGAATAAATTAAAGTAAATAAAATTATGATATCTTTACTAGAGTTTCAATTCTGGCAGCACATTACTTTCTTAAGTCTATCAGCCTGCCTTGGGCTGCTCCCTCCAATTCAGTGATATAGAGAAGCAAAGTCTTGCCTATATCCCACATGACCTGGTATACACATAGATTCATAGACTGTTACTGCTAATGATCAGGGGGTCTTTCTAACCCTAGCCACATTTTCCCAAAAGAATAATGCTGTCTTGTATCTGAATAGGACATTGAGGGCCAGACATTTATAAGCTGCCTCTGTCCATAACTGACATGGGTGCCTGGCCTGGTGTAAATTTCCTGTTCCCCATCCAGTGGTCTAGGTTGTGCGTAAAACTCAGCTTCACATGGATGGGAAGCCTGTTCCATAGGATGGGCAATCTCTGGGACACATATCTGTCACTGCAGCATGTTATGTTTAAGTCACAGACACAATTTAGGTCCATAAACACTGTATTTTTGGTACGGTTTGACTTATGAATATTTAGGAGATTCATATGTGTGGGGTTTGCGGATGCCTTGAAAGCCATCAAAGATCACCCCTCAGCAATCTATAGGAGACTGAGTAGAGGAAAAGGGCTTTAAGGCACTCTGCATAAGGCAGGATTGTTACACCTTGTATTCTTTTTGTAAGGAATCTCCGAGGTCACTCTAGTTGCTGCATATGCCAGGTCAGGTACATACCAAAGGGAGCTTTGTACTCTCTGATTGGTCTGATAAGGATAGTGTACAGTTGTATAATTACCTCTTTGGCTCTAGATGCCATGATCTTACTTATAAGTTGCACAACATAAAAGGATTTCCTCACCCTTGTAGCCACATGGTGGTCAAAGGTAAGGCTACTATGTGCGTACCAAGATTCCTGACCATTGAATTGACTCTTAGGATGTATTATCAACATGGTAATTAGCCAGGATGGTTGGCTTCCCAAAGGGTACAATTATGCATTTCTTAGCATTGAGTTTAAGTCCA
Source organism: Protopterus annectens (assembly GCF_019279795.1). Classification (NCBI taxonomy): domain Eukaryota; kingdom Metazoa; phylum Chordata; order Ceratodontiformes; family Protopteridae; genus Protopterus; species Protopterus annectens. Next base: position 1,731,067,059 of record NC_056729.1, on the reverse strand, counting down.
TGGCTTTGGCACCATTTGTTAGTCACAGATAGATCTTCTTGAAGGATACTAGTGTCTGCAGGGGAGTCAGTGATAACCTCAAATTTGCAATCATCTGCAAACTTATCAGCCTTAAAACTTCAGCATTTGCTTCCATTTCAGAGAAATAGATGCCAAAATGGAGCGGGCCCCATAACAAGCCCTGGGGGACTCCGCCCGAGACTGGCATCTTGGTGGAGGTGGCCTCACCTATTTTGATTTTCTGGGTCCTATCAGTGAGCTAGCTGACTATCCAAAAGGTCGGAGTGTCAGACAGTGACACAGGCTCTGGGTGAATGGGGGTGGAGTGAAACTGGAAACCTAATGTCTGTTCACCAATTTAGAGGGGAGAGAATCCACTCTCCTCTTTCACTGATTCCAGCTGGAGGCTGAGAAACAGGCAGCAGTGTAAGGAGCCAAGACATGCTCTCTTGCTCACCCTGTGGTGTTCATGCAGTAGCCAGGACATGCACTGTTGCTCACCCCGTGGTGCTCACGCACTAACCAAGACATCCACTCTTGCTCACCCCATGGTGCTCATGCACTAGCCGAGACATGCACTCTTGCTCACACCATGGTGCTCACGCACTAACCAAGACATCCACTCTTGCTCACCCTGCGGTCCTCATAAACTGTAAGCAGGTTCAGATACATGTAGAGGAGTGTCTGCATCAGCTGTCCAGTACTATGGGGACTGCATTGGTGGCATGCACATGACAGCTGCTTGAGACGGTGTTAGGGTGATAAAGAAAAAAAATCCCCTACTGCTGCCTGGATGACATATCATTCTCAGGACAATGGATTTTGCCTCTCACCATGTAGCTAGTGAAAGAATGAATGAGAAAGACTGATAGCTGACAACACGGGGGATAAAAAAACATGTAGAAAACAAAAATGTGTAATGCTTATATGCTTACTCAATCAGTCTGGCTCATTAGTATATACACTTCTTGTTTCCTGTCTGTCTCACTCACTACCTTGAGAAATGTTGATTTTACTAACAAGAGCTCCTTCTGCAATATTTGGCACATCACACCCATAGTGGCGATAATGATCATTGATCCTGATGCTGTGCCAGGAATTTTAGGGTTAGGACTTGTGCTCTGTTCACCATCATAGACTCCAAAGTTCGCACCAAATGTCTTTGAGGTCTGCCTTCTCTGTTCTCCTGCCTTTACAGGCCACATCCAAAGAAATGACATTATTCTCTGTTTCAGAGTGCCTGTCTTTTTCTACAGCTTGGGCTACAATTCATTTGTCTGTGTAGCAATCAGCCGGCGAACTCAAGGATGCAGTGTTTTCTACCACTTTACTTGACTACACCTACAGGAAGCCCTTTCATGCCACTAGGGTAGGCAATCAACAGAGGTACAATCTTGTTGTAGAGTAGATTCTCCTGGCTAACCCTCCTGTGGCTATTGTAATTTGCTTCCTGCTGAACTCAGACCTTCACACTGTGCAGTATATGTACTCAAATCTCTCCAACACCTTTGTTGAAACAGCATGACATTTCCTGGCACACCTTGCTGTTCTAAGACAACATTCTGCCCAGTGTCCTGCCAAGAAAAGAGAACATTCTGGAACACCTTTGTGGCAATGTCTTAAGATAAATGAGAGCTCTTTCAAAAGTGAACATGAGCTAATCATTCACTTACTCACTCACTGGGACCACTTGTTCTACATAAAGTATGACACTTTCTGGAGGTCAGCCAAAAGTAAAACTAAAAACTAAATCACATTAATCATTGTAAATCTGCTGCTATTTTTCATTCAAGTTTTACCCACATATGCCCTTGTTCTAACAAAGAACAAAACTATTTCGCTAAATAGTACACCGAAGTTTGCTGAGTAAAGTATAAGCCTAAAGAAGCAACAGCTTCATATAGTGTTCTGACTGAACTCGTGTGGCAGTCTAAACTGTTTTTCAGTTGTGTAAGTAATGCAACAGAGCAAACACATTTACTCTTTTATTTACTACATTTTGCTAATCAGGTAGCCCAGGGTGCTTTTTAAACGTGACCCAACCCAAAAAGGTACTGGATGATATAATACACCAACAGACAGATACAGAACACAACGGACAATAATTACAATATTTTCAATATGAACGCAAGCAGGTTAGCAGATCCTACAACAAACTCTGTTTAACTAAACTACATTTCATGTTAAATATAATACAGTAATTCAGTAAATGGCTAAAAATAAATCAGCTCAGAGCTCAGTTCTATGAGACCGTGCTTCTCTGCAACCTGAAATTAATTTGTATTTCAATTATTGTCTAAAATAATGAATTCACACTGCATCAAATGAAGCGATACAGTGTCTGCTAGTTAAATAATCATAAGTAATAGAGTACAAACTAGCAGTGTACAAACATTACCGCAATGCCAGCCTTCCAGGGGCTTGTGAGGAACAAGTCCAAAAGATGAGCGCCGTGGAAGCCTGGTAATATTGTACAATCTTACGTTTCTTTTAAAATGGGCAGTTATAATTTATGTATATTAATGGCTAAAGTAATTCTTTAACAGAATTATATACTTAATAATCCATTTTGACATAAAACTATCACTCTGCTAATAATAGATACTTAAAGGTATTGCCCCAGCTCAGTTCAGAAATCACCTACTGTGTAATCTGAAATAAACATCAAATTTCATGAAGTTCCTTTAAGTTTGTTTTGTGTGTCTGTCAGGAGACTAAGTTATAGATGGTTATGAAAACTGTTTTAAGCTGTCAGCTAATGGTTCTACTTTCCTTACACACTGATGTTACACATACAGATGTATGAAATAAAGTGTGACAGTTAAAATGATGTTCCCAATAGCATTACAGTAATTTTTCATGTGAATGATATTCCATTTGACAGATTTTCACATGTTTTGTTCTACGGGTAATGGTAGAAACATGAAATAATTCAAGAAAATCCACACGACCACCAAGGCAGATATGGTATAAATCCAGAACTTTAATAAACAGTTAGCGCTTTCATGCCCTCCTGTGCACTTCTTTAGACCATACAAATACAATAAAACAGTACCTTTTAAACATATGCCTCAATCTAAAAACACCTATCACATGATAGCATCAATTAAAATCACTTAAACAATCTCCGCCCCTTCAAAAAATGTTTTAAAGGGACTGAACCATTTAGCCCTGGAGGTGCATCACTGTGTAGCTTTATGATCCAATTAGTTTCTTTTTGTTCAAGAATATTATTAGAATCACCCAATCTCATGTTAGTTGCTATTAGTTCTAATACTTTAAATTTGAAAATGTGTGTATAGTCTGTATTCATTACATGGGTGGCCAAGGCATTCCTAGAATTAAGCTTCCTAATAGCTAATAAATGTTCACATATCCTGTCTCTCAACTGCCTCTTGGTCTTCCCTACATAGAAACTATTACATGACTGGCAAATAGCCAAATAGACCACAAAAGTACTATGGCAGTTAGTATTAAAACTAATAACATATTTAAAATGAGTGACAGGATGCATAAAAGTGGATTGTGTGTGTATATACATGCAAACATTGCAATTCCCACACATTGAAGTGGAGCCAATAGCATCTGGTGTGTGTGTGTGTGTGTGTGTGTGTCTAATGTATCATAACATAATAAACATTTAAGATTACGTTTGTTTTTGAACATGAATCTGGGTCGTGGTCCTACAACTTCACTAGAAGGGCGGAGATTAAGTGATTTTTAATTGATGCTATCATGTGATAGGTGTTTTTAGATTGAGGCATATGTTTAAAAGGTACTGTTTTATTGTATTTATATGGTCTGAAGAAGTGCTCAGGAGGGCATGAAAGTGCTAACCGTTTATCAAAGTTCTGGATTTATACCATATCTGCCTTGGTGGTCGTGTGGATTTTCTTGAATTATTTTACCTTTCTACTGTTGATTTCCACTGGTACCTATTATTTCCACAGTGGCATTATTTCTTTTTATTTCAACAGGTAAAAGTGTTTCAAATGGCTTCTAAGTAGCTCATCAGTGACCAGATTAAGATGGACTGTCTCTTAACAGGACAAGGATCTCATAACCTTGTTGCATCCAAATGCCACAACCTTGTTATTCTATTTTGGTGCTACATTTATAACCAAGTACTGTTTGTTGTTATTTTGTCGTACTATGCAACTTGGGCTGACCCTGCAATTGGACATGTTTAATCAGTTCTCTACCCTGGTAAACAGATATAAACAAACAAACAAACAAATGAATGGTTTCTGTATCCAGTCTACATAATGTCATTTACACTAAAGCTAACATTGTTTTTTCAGTGTACTCTGCTGTCCTCCCATCTTCCAAAAACATGCTAAAGTCTCCCTAGGTGTGCATGGTGATTTCTGTTTACAGGGTCACTAAAAGAGTGAGAAGCAAGCCATGAGCTTAGATGTAAGGGACGTTTAGCAGTGGGAACAGGTTGTTGTATGACATGCTTGAGTGACATTCTTTTCATTTTTATATTTTATGGACAATCGTTGTTAATATTGCTCTCTCTCTCTCTGTATATATATATATATATATATATATATATATATATATATATATATATATATATTATATATATATTATTTTTTTATTTAACATTTGTTTACTGAGAAAGTCCGACTTGGAACAAAGCCAATTTTCAGAGCAGTGGCCTGGGGAGAAATGCTCCAGATGTATGTCTTTGTGATGTGAAAGGAAACCGGAGTACCCGGAGGAAACCTACACAAACGCAGGGAGGATATGCAGACTCCACACAGAAGGTACCGCAGCCAGTTTGTCAACATTCAATGTCCCTTCCAACCTTGAGTTCACAGCAACCTATGCAGATATGTTCAAAGAGACCCTGTACAACCATGTAAATGGCTATATAGAGACTGCTGTACCTACTAAAAGTAAGCCCCCCCCCCAAACAAAAACTCTAAAAAAAAAAAAAAAAAAAAACTGGTATAATCATAACGTTTGTATGGTATATAACAAAAAGGGAAAAAAGGCAAGGCCAAACTGAGAAAGAGCAACTCTCACAATGAGGTCGGGGTTGTCATAATAGTTACATCGTTGACCACACAGGTGAGAAGTACAAGGTGTGATTCTCACAAAAATAAACTGGCTAGGCTACAATAGTCCCCAAGGGCAGCTAGCCTAGTAGTTGCTTATTAACCTATGGCAGGAGTTCTCTGATTAAACTAAACATGAAAATAAGAGAACTAGCTAATTCTAACAAAGCCATTTATAAGGTTAAGATAGCCTCACAGGCTAAAGACAACCACAAGGCCTTCTAAAGCTTTGTCAGGAACCTCCAACACAGCACACACTAGTGTGCTAGGCTGGTGGTCAACAGTGCCATGTTCACTGAGCAGAATGACACAGTGAACCTGCTGGCTGGCAAATTTATCTTAAACTCAGCTCCCCACTCCCCTGCCTCTTCCCATGAAATACCTACTAGCATAACTCCACCAACTATTTAGCAGGAAGCAGGTCCTAACAGTGCTCACTAGGACCAAAAACCCCATCTCAGTGGGCCCAGACAGTATCCCAGGAAATCTCCTAAATAGCTGAAACATGACCTCTCAGGATCACTTGACTCACATTTCAACTACAGCCTCAAAATGGGCTCTGTACTATGAGAATGGAGAACCACAGTGATTATCCCACTTCACTAGGGTGGAACATCAACTGACGCTGGACACGACAGGCCTGGGCTAACATGTAAATGGAACAAACTATCATGGAAATGATCAAGAAAGGCACAGGCAACCTTCAGACACCTGACCCAACCCAGTTTGGCTTTGTTAAGGGAAGGTCATGCTTAATAAACATGGGGAATTCTTTGAGAATGTCAACAAGGCAATGGATGAGAGGAAAATGGTGCACACTGCCCACCTGGACCTGGCTAATGCATTCAATACAGTACCCAACTCTGGTACAGTTGACAAACTCACTAAACTAGGCATATGCCCCTACATAACTCACTGGGTTGCCAGCTAGCTCACAGACAAGACCCAGGAAGTCAGGATTGGTGATATCACCTCCACTAAGAGACCGGTTACCAGTGGGGTACCTCAGGGTTCTGTACTGGGACCACTGCTATTTGGCATCTACTTCTCAGAGATAAAGGCTAATGTCAAAAGCCTTTGGATGACCAAATTTGCAGATGACTGCAAATTGGGAGCTATCACAGATTCCCCCATGACACAAACATCTTACGAGAGGGTTTAACGCAGACAAATGACTGGTGCCAATGTCATAGACTGAAACTCAAAGCCAAGAAATGCATTATAGTGCCTTTTGGGAAAATTTCCACCCAAAGTAATTACACCATCAAATAAGACACCCCTAAGAGATAACATGGTAGTCAGGGATCTGAGAACATATGTAGACAGAAATCTGGCCCTTGACCAACATGTGGCCAAGGTAGTAAGAAAATCATTCTATATTGCCCAACTTATAAGTAAGAGAATGTCATCCAGGTCCATGGAAGTCATAGTGCCACTTTATTTGGCCCTTATCAGACCCAGTACTGAGTATAATGCCTCCTTAGGCATGTACCCGACAAGACATATGCAACAGTTGGAATGACCACAAAGGTTCCTTACCATGAAAATTAACATAGTTTGCCTTAAAGCCATATCTCTATCTGTCTCCTACAGGTTACTAACAAGTGATCTATGCCTGGCATGCTTGTCAGTAACCTGGCATACAAGACATCCTCAAATCCAGCTCTGATAGACTTTTTGGAACATCTGCAAAATGAACAGCATCAGAACCACTATATATTCAAGGATTCAAATTTTGTGACATAAATAAGACATACTGGTGAAATAGACATGTGTCTCAGAGGATCCCCATGCTCTGGACCAGGCTCTCAATCTATCTGAAGTAGAGTCCATCCCTAACTATTTTACATGTAACCTTGACCAATGGATGGGAAATCGAAAATTCACCTCCGGTCTGGCTCCCATGTCTCTGATACAGGCAAACAATAATGCCCAAATTAACATACCCCCCCATAACCTCTAGAAACTTCCCAACTAAGATCTTCTTCTTCTTCTGGCTTTTCCCGGTTAGGGGTTGCCACAGCGGATCATCTGTCTGCTCATGATTGGCAGTGGAGTTTTACGGTGTCGAGTTGCCAGCCCGGCACCCAACCTTCCACAGAAGGTGCACACGTGCACGCACACACTCATGCCTAGGGCCAATTTTAGAGTGTCCAATCCATCTACAGCATGTCTTTGGGATGTGGGAGGAAACCGGAGCACCCAGAGGAAACCCACGCGACCACAGGGAGGACATGCAGACTCCACACAGAAGGCAACCCAGCCAAGGATCGAACCGGAGAACCTCTTGCTGTGAGGCGACAATGCTAACCACTGCACCACCGTGGCTGCCCAAACTTCCTAACTAAGATACCCCTCCTAATTAATGCCCATGACACATAGGGAGACAATTGGGTTGGATTGCATGGCTAGGGGGTGGACCTCTAGACATCAAAATATACAAATCTCTAATGGCTAAAGACTGATATTGAAAGATCAAAAGCAAAACACTGGAAAGTATGTTTTTTGCAGGGGGTAAGCCCTCTTCACCTAGATGTGGGGGACTGTGCCCCAGAGACCCCCCCTGCTAATTATGTATACCAACTCAGAGATCATGCTACAGTGATGAAAGGGCAAATTCCCCTATCCCCACTGTGCATAATCTTGCATGGAATTAACTCAGGCAGAAGCGATTAAATGAGTTTTGATTGCTGCTTCTGGTATAAAACACTTTCGAGATTATGAACCTTCAATTATATAGAGTGTTTCCAGCTAGGCTTCTAACAGCCTTGGTAGTCATTAACCTACCATATACCTATGACCCTATAAACTGAACATGCAAAAACAACCACAATACTCCAAAACAGGTCTAACAGAAACTTTGTTGTTGCTGTGTCTTTTTGGCTTTTCCCAGTTAGGGGTCGCCACAGCGGAACTCCGGTCCGCTAATGATTAGCAGTAGATTTTTACGAGCCGAGTTGCCAGCCCTGACGCACAACCTTCAACGAAGGTACACCTGTTCACGCATGTCTCCACGCAGAAGACGCTCTAGCTGAGAATCGAACCGGACAGCATCTTACTGCGAGGTGACAACGCTACCGCAGCACCACCATCGCAGCGTCTAACAGAGACTTTCAATAGTGGAATAAATACCTTGTCTTCCCCGCTTGAAAAGCATCGTAGACTGCTGCTAATTAGACCATAACACTTCCTCAGTTGAACTTTATTATGTCCATCAAACTTTCATTGTCTACTAAGTCCCCTAAATCTCTAATGCAGCTTGCACTGTGCAGTACTGAAGTATCAAGAATTTAGAGGTATGCATTATTATTGGTACCAAATTGCAGCACCGTGCATTTATTGAGGTTAAAGTTCATATCATTTTGAGAGGACCAAAGCAAATGCTGACCCAAATAACTTTGCAGGTTGTTCTGGTCAAGCAGCTGGTAACAAAACCATCCGATTTCATACCATTTGCTGATTTGTTAAGTTAAACCATCATTTCTGTTAGGAAATTCTGTCATTAGCTGACCAAAAAGCACAGGACCCAAGACCAACCTTTGAAGAACTCCCGCCTAATGAGCTTTGAGTCAGAATAATGGTCGTTAATTTTGACTTTAAATGATATAGCCTCCAGCCTGTTTGACACTCCACTTATGTTGAGTTGTTCAAGGGGAAAGTTTAATTCCCTCACGAGAAACAAAATAAAAGGCCTTGACCAAATCAAGATAAATTACATCAGCAGCAAAGCTGTCAAAAGCTGCTATAACGTTATAGTGAACACATAAGAAGTTGGCGAGACGAATGGACAGACATAAAGCCAAGCTGATAAATGTCAAGATTTTTCCAAAGGTCCAGATTAATCATAATTAATAAAATATATGGGCAGTATTGTATAAAAAGCAATAGGGTACAAAAATATATTGTACAGATATGAGTTCAGAATTAAGCAGCCACCATGATTTTTTCTTTTTTTTTTTCTGGGATCTGAAGATTTAGATGGCAACTAACTTTTTCTATGTCTATGGGCATGAAAGATCCTTCACTTATCAATTATAGTGCATGGTATGGATTTTACATATTAATGGTCATTATTTTTCCTTGGTGAGCCTGTCATATAAGCGTGTTTAATGCAAGAACATTATATTAACCCAGCATACCACACGTCACGTGTGCAATAACATTGACCAAGCACTATACTGAGCTTAGCCTTGTATCTGATCTGCCAAAAAGAATTAAACAACTTAATCTAAGCAAACCCAATTACTTCTCTGTCTGGTCCTACTTAAATGAATTTCTTCTTTGCTGGACCAAACCCTTTTCTGCTGGAAACTATTAATAACTGTTAATAATGACCCAGTTCAGCACGCATCATCCTACACATACACATTCACTCTCCAGGTCACTGCTCCTCAAAAATGGCCATATTTGGATACATTCTTAGAGGAGAAGACCGGCAATCCTGTAATACTATTCAGGAAGTCTAGTGTTCATAGGCCTACAGTTCTTTACTGAGATAACCACCACAAAGGCCTTTTCAAGCCTAGCCATGCATCCTAAATCTCTGGCAAGTTCTGGTACCCTTGATAAGTGTAAGCAGGGACCTGGGAGGTGAAACATGTACAATCAGGGGCCTGAGAGATGAACAATTTTTAGGCAGCTTGTGTCCATTGGAGGCACAGGTGCCAAACCACAGAAGAATTTCCTGTTCCCTACCCAATTGTCCAAGTTGTACTTGAATTCTGTTATTAAGGATCACTGCTTCACATGGATGTGGAGCCTGTTCCACAGAAGGGGTAGTCTCTGGGATATATACATGTCTCTCCAGCAGGTCCTATTTATATCACAGGCAAAAAAAACTTCTACAAAGCTGATTACAACCTCCTGAGGGAAGGTATAAACAGCTTCACAGGCCCCTCCCCCTCCATAGAAACTGGCACATATGTCCAAGCTTACATCAAAGTACTATACGAGCATATGTATAGCTGCATGGAATCAGGAATATCAGACAGGATAAAATTATCCTTCTCAAGGAAGAATAAACCTGGCTGGTGGACATCTGCAATAAATAAACTCTATAATAAAAGGAAAAAATTGCTGTCCAGGACCAAGAAGGAGTAGGTGCCTATTTGGAAGCAATCTCTCCTTAGCCTGAACAAGCATATAAGACCACTAGTTAAATCCTCCAAAGCAAGCTTCGAGTCCAAACTGGCCACATCTACTAAAGACAATCATAAGGCCTTCTTTACATATGTCCGAAATCTCAAAGGAAGCACCCAGATCTGCTCAGAACTGGTGGTCAAGGACGCCACATACACAAATGCCATAGATCTAGCCAACCTGCTGGCAAACAGGTTCAGTCAAAACTTCACCCTCTGTCCCTCCATTAGTAAATCAAGACATCCCCACTATCTCTCCCTCCCCTTATCTCTAGGGAGCAAGTCATCACTGCCCTCTCAAAGGCATAACATACAGCCTCCATGGAATGCAATAACATCCCTGACTGCATCCTACATGAACTCAGGCATGAACTTGCAGCATCATTAGACACCCTATTCAACCGAAGCCTGAGTACCAGCTTTGTCCCAGCCGAGTGGAAAACAGCCACTGTCAGCCCTTTGCACAAAGGTGGAGCATTCACCAATCCAGGAAATTATAGACCCATCAGCCTAACTAGACAGATCTGCAAGGCCATGGAGCAGATTATGATGGACCTCAATAACAAGGACATTGGCAACCTCCAAACACTCTGTCCCACACAGTTTGGTTTGGTTTTGTCAAGGGAAGGTCATGCCTGTTAAATCTGGTCGATTGAGACAGTCACCAAAGCCATGGATGAGGGGAAGATGGTGTACACTACCTACCTTGACTTGGCCAATGCCTTCGATACTATTCCCCACTCAGGTATAATAGATAAACTCTCTCACCTAGGCATTAATTTATATGTTACCAGATGGGTAGCAAGGTGGCTCACTGATAGAACCCACCTAGTCAAAATAGAGAAAGCCACCTCAAGCAGTAGACCTGTAACAAGCAGCGTATCCCAAGGATCGGTGTTGGACCCTCTGTTGTTTGTGATATATTTTTCTGAGGTGCAGGCCAAAACCAGTGGGCTATGGCTGACCAAGTTTGCAGATGACTGCAAGCTGGGTGCTGTCATCAATTCCCCTAGTGACATGGACATCCTCCAAGAGCATCTCACCCAAACAAATGACTGGTGCCAGAAACATGGCCTCAAACTGAATGGCAAAAAATGCATCATTATCCCCATTGGGGAGAGTGATATCCCCACAAATTATCACATTAATAAGATGGTCCTAAGCATGCAATCAGTAGTGAGGGACTTGGCACCCATGTTGATAACAAACTGACTTTTGACCACCATATTGCCTCCATTGTATGGAAAGCTTTCTACATGGCCCACCTCATTAGTAAGGGTATCTCATCCCAGGGACAAGGTGGCCATAACATCCCTGTATTCCTCCCTTATAAGACCCATTATTGAGTACAATGCCCCTTTCAGCATGTACCTCACAAAGCACATGCAGCAGCTGGAGAGACCACAGTGGTTCCTCACCAGGAGAATCCAGGGCCTCAAACATCTACCCTACACAAATAGGCTAAAGGCCCTGTCCCTCTACTCTGTCTCCTACAGACTCCTCAGATGTGACCTCTTTCTGGCATACAAAGCAATCTCAGACCCCACCTTGATGGGACTGCTTCATATCTGCAAGTCAAGCTCCACTCGATTAACCCACACACATGACCTCAACCTTGTCACTGACATCAATAGGACTTGTTGGCAAGACAGATTTGTGTCCCAGAGACTCCCCCTTCTGTGGAATAGACTCCCTCTCCATGTCAAGCAGAGTACCTCATTAACCCTTTTTAAGCGCAACCTGGATATCTGGATGAGGAACAGAAAATACACCCCTGGGATTCCACCTGTGTCCCTGCTGGACAGTGGCATAGGGTGCTGACTTGTTGGAACATGGGCTAAATTCTTGGCCTTGTTTGTAAGGACCTCAGGGCCAATAGCCTAGTAACTTCCTATGATCCTATAATGTTTAAGTCTTTAGAATGAGTAATTCTGGTGCTGTTTATTTTGCGGATATGTAGAAGGTCCATCAGCTTGGGGTCTGACAACACCTTGTATGCCAGGCATAGATCTCCCTTCAACAGGCTGCAGGATACGAAATACAAGGATAGGGCATTGATGTGGTCTGCATAGGACATGTTAAGTACACCGTGTATTCTTTTAGTGGGCAACACTGTGGACATTCCAATTATTGGATATGCCTGGTTAGGTACAGACCAAAGTGGGCACTGTACTTAATGACAGGTTGGAGAAATGCCAACTACAGTGGAACAATGGCTTCCTTGGACCTAGATGCTATACCTTTGTTTATAAGTTACAAATCATAGAATGATTTCTTCACTACTGTAGACACGTGATGGTCAAAGGCAAGATTACTGTCAATGTGTGTTCCCAAGTCCCTGACTGACTATTGTGTCAATTCTTTGCAATGTGTTACCAATTTGACAGTTACCAGGGGGGATGACTTCTGGAAAGATACTATTATGCATTTCTTGGCAGTTAGTTTTAGTCCATGGCTCGGGTACCAATTGTTTCCCTTTGTCATCCCTTCCTACAGGACATTTGTGATGTTGAACAATTCAATGACAGCTCCTGATTTGCAATCATCTGCAAATTTAGTTAACTGGAGGTCACTGATATTGGCTTTAACTTCAGAGAAGTAATTGCCAAAAAGCAGCAGTTCCAGGACCAATCCTCAAGGGACTCCACTTCTGACCATCTTCTTTGTAAAGGTGGACTCCCCAGTTCTAACTTCCTTGGTCCTGTCTGAGAGCCAGCTGGCTATCCACTGGGTTACATAAGGGTTTGTACCTAACCTATTAAGTCTGTCAACAATTCCTGAGTGGTTAATTGTGTCACATGCCTTGGCCAGGTCATGTTGGGCAGTGTGAACTATTTTGCCTTTATCCATTGGTTGGGTGACCTTTTCAAAGAAGTCCACCAGGTTGAGTAGGCATGACCTGCCCTTGATTAAACCAAGCCAGTTTGGGTCCAGTGTCTGGATGTTTCTTATGTTGTTATTTAGCATTTCCATGACAATCCCTTCCATGGCTTTCCATATGAGACTAGTGAGACTTAAGGGTCTGTAGATGGCCCACCTTTGTGAAGAGGGATGTCTGTTGCTGTTCTCCATTCAAAAGGCACAAAGCCTATTTGGAGGATACAGTTAAATAGTAATTCCAGACGGCCTGATAGATCATGTTTCATGCTATTTATAAAGCATCCTGAGATACTGTCTGGGCCCATTGATGCAGTATTCTTGTCCTGAGAGAGAACATTAATGACCTGTTCCCTAGTCATTGCAGGCGGAGTTATACTTGATGGTATTTCCTGAGGGAAGGTTGATGGGGAGACAGGGGTAAAGTTAGAGCTGAATTTGTCAGCCAGTAGGTTTGCTATATCTTTCAGCTTCTCTATTTTTAATTTAGATTCTTTTGGGTTTCTAATACCATGACAGGAATGGACCCCATTCCTAAGTCAAAGTATGACTAAACTTCAGGAAATTTGTATTGTTTCAATCTTTGATGTCAGCCAGAAGTGCTCTTCACAGAACCTGCAATGTGCCCAGTAATGACTCCTCCTGCAGTTCATACCAAATTACGTGTACTAGTAACATAGCTAAGTCTTTCAGCTTTTCCCGGTTAGGGGTCTCCACAGCGGATCACCAGTCTGCTAATGATTGGCATGGATTTTTACAATATCGAGTTGCCAGCCCGGTGCCCAACCTTCAAAGAAGGAATACCCACACACGCACGCACCTACCTGCATGTCTTTAACGTTCATTCAACCACAGGGAGGACATGCAGACTCTACACAAAAGGCACTCCAGCTGAGAATCGAAAAAGAGAACCTCTTGCTGTGAGGTGACAATGCTATCTGCTGCACCACCGTGGCCTACAGCAACATATCTAAGTATAAACCTGTAAACATTGTCACCACAATAAACAGGACATGCTGGAGGGATAGATTCCTGTCCCAGAGATTTTCTGTACTCTGGAACAAGCTACCCATCTATATCAAGCAAAGTTCCTCATTAGCACTCCAAGAAAAATCTTGATGAGTGAATGGGAAATAGGAAATACACCCAGGGGATCACTTCTGTGGCTCTGCTCGACAGGAGCACAGGAAATTGACTTTCTTGGGTGGTGTAAGCCAGGGAACCTTGTTGACCAGGCTTACTTAGGCCCTTGAGCCGATAGCCTAGTACCTACCTATGAACCTATGACTGTAAATTCCTTTTTTAAGACCTTTTGTTCCTACTACTATTGGAACTGTCTGGGCATCGGTCTTTCCACAGTGCCATCATTTCTTCCTGTAAATCCCGTTATTTTATGACTTTGTATTGCTGTGTATGTAAGACACTGTAGTCACTGGGTGTAGCATTTCCAATGATCAATGCTACTTTTGTCTTCTATTCATGGACCACTATGCCTGGTTTTCTCACATCTATTTTTTGAACTGTTGGTAACGGGTGATCCCATGTAATATAAACTTCATTATTTTCTAAAATGCTTTGCGGCTCATGTTTTAGATGTTTTGCAGTTCCTTCAATATTATAATGTTCGCATAATCCCCAATGAAACAGTTTTGCCACATTATTATGCCTTTCAGTATACAGTCCTTCTGCCATTAGTATGGCACAACCAGCAACAAGGTGTGCAACTGTTTCCAATTCTGTTTTATATCTGTCTGTTTCTTCCACATGTTCAATGGACTTTGTAAACAAACGCAATCGTAGTCGATGATCTTGGGACGCCAATATTAACCCTTTGTCTTTGGTTTAAATTCACCTCTCCTTACCATTCTTGCATTCGATTCTGATCACCATGAGGTTGTTCCAACAGTCTTCTATACTTGCAACTATATTTATGAATTTTCCACATTTTTTTGCTTTCTCATCTGATCCTTCACCTTATATTTTCTTTTTTGTTTTTTTGGCACATTCATTTGCTGCCTAATTTTTATTGACTTCTGGTTTGATTTCCATTCCCACTTGACACCGATACTCTTCTGCTAAACTAAGCAGGGAAGTCATCTTAGATATAGTCTCCTCATGTTTCAAAACTTTCACAACATTTGGGCTCTGTGAGGTCAGCTGATATGTATACAGTCCTACGATTGCAGATCTATACATGTTCAAAGTTCATAGGTAGATACTAGGCTATTGGCCCAAGGGCTTATATAAGCCTAGCCAAAAAGGTACCCTGACTTTCGCCATCCAAGAAAATTATTTCCTTTGCCACTGTCAAGCAGAGCCACAGAAATGACCTGTTTCCCATCCAGTCATCAAGATTTTTCTTGAAGACTGCTAATGAGGAACTTTGTTTGATATAGATAAGTAGTTTGTTCCAGAGTATGGGAAGTCTCTGGGACAGGAATCTATCCCTCCAGCATGTTCTGTTTATTGTGGTGACCAGGTTTAGGTCCCTAGAGCGTGTAGCTCGGAGGGATTAGGATTTCTTTAAGTGGAGCATGTCCAGCAGCTCTGGATCTGACATAGCTTTATATGTTAGGCTGAGATCGCCTCTGAGTAGGCGATATGAGTTAGAGTAAAGCTGGAGTTTTTTGAGACGGTCTGCTTAGAACATCTGTTTGAGGCCTATTATCATCTTTGTGAGATATTTCTGCAACCTTTCCAGTTGTTGTAGATGTCTTGTGAGGTACATATCAAAAGGGGCGTTGTACTCTATAATGGATCTAATGAGTGATGAGAAGAGGGGAACAATGACCTCTTCTTTCCTGGATACGAAACCTTTTGTGATGAGGTGTGCCAAATAGAAGGATTTCCTGACTACTGTGATGATGTGATTATCAAAGGAAAGACTACTGTCCACCTGTGTCCCAAGGTCTCTTACCACACTTTCGGTGTTAAGTCGACTACCGCCTATGTGGTAGTTCATGAGTACAGAGTTTTTACCAAAGGGGATGACAATGCACTTTTTGGCATTGAGCTTGAAGCCATGGCTTTGACACCAGGCATCTGTCTCAGTGAGGCCCTTTTGTAGGATATCCACATCGTTAGGAGTTTTGATTATAGCTCCTAGTTTGCAGTCATCTGCGAACTTTGTTAGCCAAAGACCTTCTGTGTTAGCCTGTACTTCAGAGAGGTAGATACCAAACAGGAGAGGACCCAGGACTGAACCCTGTGGTACTCCACTTGTCTGAAGTCGGATTTGGAGTCTGCTACTTTCACAGTGTGGGTTCTGTCAGCGAGTCAGTTGGCAACCCATCTTGAGACATAGGGATTTATACCTAGTTTAGTGAGTTTATCTATAATTCCAGAGTGGGGGATGGTGTTGAAAGCCTTGGTGAGATCTAGATAGGCTGTGTGTTCCACCTTGCCCTCATCTGCAGCTTTAGTGACTGCTTCAAAGAAGTCTATCAGGTTTAGGAGACATGATCTGCCTTTTACAAACCTGAACTTGGAGGGTCCAGAGTATGGAGATTACCAATATCTTTGTTTATAAGTTCCATGATGATACGTTCCATGGCCTTGCAGACCAAGCTCATCAGGCTAATGGGGCGGTAGTTCCCAGGGTCCTTGGTGGCTTCCCCTTTGTGGAGTGGGATAACCGTCGCTGTGCACCATTCAGTGGGCACAAAGCCTGAGGTGAGGCTATGATTGAACATGGTACTTAGGTGGGTTGCCAGTTCGTTCTGTAGTTCGTGTAGAAAACAGCATGGGATTTTGTCAGGTCCTATGGATGCTGTGTTCTTGGCTTTGGAGAGTGTGTTTTTTACCTGTGCAGCCATGATTACAGGAGCTTTCCATTCTTCTGGTATAGAGATGGGTCCTTTAGGGGATGAGAGGGGTAAAGTTAGCACTGAACCTATCTGCCAGGATGTTGGCAATATCAGTTGGTTCTGTATATTTAGTGCCATTGTACTGTAACTCAGAGCAGATCTGAGTGTTGCCATTGACATGCTTGACATAGTTATAGAATGCTTTGTGGATGTCTTTACAATCAGAGGTGACGTAATCAATTTCAAGGAGGCACATACCTCCTTCAGAATGGGGAATATACAGTAATGGTATACAATGGCTCAGTTTACAAGGAGTTCTGCACACAATCGTGCATTACCTTTGATGTTGTGGCTTAGCTAAAGAATGACAACTAGAGGTGCAGCCCAGCTGATAAATGATTCAATCCAAAGTATAACAACTAACAGCATGAAAGTATATGGATGAATCAAAGCAAAGACACGGCTCAGACTCAAAACAAAAAATAAAAACAAGATTTATTCCATTAGCACTTTCACAGTAGTAAATACTGCTTTATCAGACGTTGAAATCAAAATGTACTAAATCCACTATAAATACAAAAATACCCCATCCAAACAGCCAGTAACTAAGTACATCTCAGGAGACCTCCAGACATCTTAAAAAGATACACACTCAGAAAAGAAAATGTGTGCAAATATTAGCAGAAAAAACATTACTATTTATACAAAGATCTTGCCTTAAGTATAGGTTTCATTGAGACCTTATTACCTGACATTATCTGGCCTTACCAGTGAAGACATTACAGTAGGGGGTGCGCAGCACTCTCCCACATTAGTGAGGACCAGATCCAGTATGGTTGCAGCTCCTGTTGGTGTACTGACAATCTCGTCCAGGGAGATTGTGCTTACAAAATCCAGGAATCTCTGTGCCCGTACATTTGGTGTCGTATAGGATTCCCAGTTAATAGTGGGGTAATTAAAGTCACCCATGAATATGGTATTGGGTTGGATGGTGAGTATTTTTAATACATTTAAACACATGGTATGGGTTTTCTGGGTCAGACAGGGGGATCTGTAGTTTGCAAGAAAGTGGTATTGGATTTTGCCTACAGTGATTTGAATGTGGAGAATCTCAAGTGCATTGTCTTGTTTGATCTGCCTTGAGATACATTTAATCTTGATGTAAGTCTAGACACCTCCACGTTAAGTCCCTTGTCTGTACAGTAGCTGGTTTAAATGTGTGGAAGGCATTACAGCCTTGCACTGCCAGTGTGCCCTCCATGGCTTTAAACCATGTCTCAGTGACCACACAGACATCAGTATTCTCTAGGGTGAGGAGATTTTCTTGGAATGGAGCTTTTTGTTTAGACTCCCAGCACTGAGCAGTAACACCTTTAAATTCTCTTGGTTTTGATTTGCTATGTCAGAAGTGATTTCAGTTTGGCATTGCCTAAAAAAAGCACTATGGGGAAGGACAATGTCATTTTATTGTTAAGCATTAATTTAGCTAATTACAGTGTGCTAATTGCATTTCAGACCACTGATTACTCTTAACGACTGACCTCATCATGCCGCACTGGGGAAGAAAGACGACTGTAGGCAATCTGCTCAGCTACTGCTCCAGTTCACTGGATGCTCAGTCTACCTGCTGTGACCTTTCTTGCTGCACCTTGAGAAGTTCGACACTTTTTCAAATACCTTTAGGTTTAAATGCCCCTCACTTCTGTGCACTTTGCACTTGCGTCATCCCAGAGTAGAAATAGCTATTACAGTCAAGTCATACAGTCACTGATTACCCCACCACACTGCATTCAGAACACGGAGGGAGATTTTTCCTTCTGCATCTTCTCCCAGTACTTCATTAGGACTGGCTGAATGATCCTGATCAAAAATTCATGTCATCTTCTGTAATAGAAGCAGTTTCATAATCTGCACTTTTTGGGTCCCAGTCAGCAAAAGCCACCACCTGCAACAAAAGTCGGTACAGCAGCATCAACGACCATCTTACAATCAATAGTGTTCAATGTTATGGACACTACAGCATACCATCTTACAACCAATAGTGTTCAATGTTATGGACATTACAGAATACCATCTTACAACCAATTATGTTCAATGTTATGGACATTACAGAATACCATCTTACAACCAATAGTGTTCAATGTTATGGACATTACAGCATACCATCTTACAACCAATAGTGTTCAATGTTATGGACATTACAGCATACCATCTTACAACCAATTATGTTCAATGTTATGGACATTACAGCATACCACCTTACAACCGATAGTGTTCAATGTTATGGACATTACAGTATAGCATCTTACAACCAATTATGTTCAATGTTATGGACATTACGGCATACCATCTTACAACCGATAGCGTTCAATTTTATGGAAATTACAGCATACCATCTTACAACCAATAGTATTCAATGTTACGGACATTACGGCATACCATCTTACAATCAATAGTGTTCAATGTTATGGACATTACAGCATACCATCTTACAACCAATAGTGTTCAATGTTATGGACATTACAGCATACCATCTTACAACCAATAGTGTTCAATGGTATGGACATTACAGCATACCATCTTACAACCAATAGTGTTCAATGGTATGGACATTACAGCATACCATCTTACAACCAATTATGTTCAATGTTATGGACATTACAGCATACCATCTTACAACCAATAGTGTTCAATGTTATGGACATTACAGCATACCATCTTACAACCGATAGTGTTCAATGTTATGCACATTACAGCATACCATCTTACAACCAATAATGTTCAATGTTATGGACATTACGGCATACCATCTTACAATCAATAATGTTCAATGTTATGGACATTACAGCATACCATCTTACAACCAATAGTGTTCAATGTTATGGACATTACGGCATACCATCTTACAACCAATAGTGTTCAATGTTATGGACATTACAGCATACAATCTTACATCCGATGGTGTTCAATGTTATGGACATTACAGCATACCATCTTACAACCGATGGTGTTCAATGTTATGGACATTACAGCATACCATCTTATAACCAATAGTATTCAATGTTATGGACATTACAGCATACCATCTTACATCCGATGGTGTTCAATGTTATGGACATTACGGCATACCATCTTACAATCAATAGTGTTCAATGTTATGGACATTACAGCATACCATCTTACAACCAATAGTGTTCAATGTTATGGACATTATAGCATACCATCTTACAACCAATAGTGTTCAATGTTATGGACATTACAGCATACCATCTTACAACCGATGCTGTTCAATGTTATGGACATTACAGCATACCATCTTACAACCGATAGTGTTCAATGTTATGCACATTACAGCATACCATCTTACAACCAATAGTGTTCAATGTTATGGACATTACGGCATACCATCTTACAATCAATAGTGTTCAATGTTATGGACATTACAGCATACCATCTTACAACCGATAGTGTTCAATGTTATGGACATTACAGCATACCATCTTACAACCAATAGTGTTCAATGGTATGGACATTACGGCATACCATCTTACAACCAATAGTGTTCAATGTTATGGACATTATGGCATACCATCTTACAACCAATAGTGTTCAATGTTATGGACATTACAGCATACAATCTTACATCCGATGGTGTTCAATGTTATGGACATTACAGCATACCATCTTACAACCGATGGTGTTCAATGTTATGGACATTACAGCATACCATCTTACAACCAATAGTGTTCAATGCTATGGACATTACAGCATACCATCTTACAACCAATTATGTTCAATGTTATGGACATTAAAGCATACCATCTTACAACCGATGGTGTTCAATGCATGGACATTACAGCATACCATCTTACAACCAATAGTGTTCAATGTTATGCACATTACAGCATACCATCTTACAACCAATAGGGCTCAATGGTATGGACATTACGGCATACCATCTTACAACCGATAGTGTTCAACTTATGGACATTACAGCATACCATCTTACAACCAATGGTGTTCAATGTTATGGACATTACAGCATACCATTTTACAACCGATAGTGTTCAAGTTATGGACATTACAGCATACCATCTTACAACCAATGTTATGGACATTACAGCATACCATCTTACAACTGATGCTGTTCAATGTTATGGACATTACAGCATACCATCTTACAACCAAGAGTTTTCAATGTTATGGACATTACGGCATACCATCTTACAACTGATAGTGTTCAATGTTATGGACATTACAGCATACCATCTTACAACCGATGGTGTTCAATGTTATGGACATTACAGCATACCATCTTACAACCGATGGTGTTCAATGTTATGGACATTACAGCATACCATCTTACAACCAATAGTATTCAATGTTATGGACATTACAGCATACCATCTTACAGCCAATAGTATTCAATATTATGGACATTACGGCATATCATCTTACAACCGATAGTGTTCAATGTTATGGACATTACAGCATACCATCTTACAACCCATGGTGTTCAATGTTATGGACATTACACATACCATCTTACAACCAATAGTGTTCGATGTTATGGACATTACGGCATACCATCTTACAATCGATAGTGTTCA
Organism: Protopterus annectens; assembly: GCF_019279795.1. Classification (NCBI taxonomy): domain Eukaryota; kingdom Metazoa; phylum Chordata; order Ceratodontiformes; family Protopteridae; genus Protopterus; species Protopterus annectens. The sequence goes on along the minus strand of NC_056729.1, from coordinate 1,731,045,562 downwards.
ATGTTATGGACATTACAGCATACCATCTTACAACCAAGAGTGTTCAATGTTATGGATATTACGGCATACCATCTTACAACCAATAGTGTCCAATGTTATTGACATTACAGCATACCATATTACAACCGATGGTGATCAATGTTATGGACATTACAGCATACCATCTTACAACCAATAGTGTTCAATTTTATGGACATTACAGCATACCATCTTACAACCAATAGTGTTCAATGTTATGGACATTACAGCATACCATCTTGCAACCAATAGTGTTCAATGTTATGGACATTACGGCATACAATCTTACAACCAATAGTGTTCAATTTTATGGACATTACAGCATACCATCTTACAAGCAATAGTGTTCAATGGTATGGACATTACGGCATACCATTTTACAACCAATAGTGTTCAATGTTATGGACATTACGGCATACCATCTTACAACCAATAGTGTTCAATGTTATGGACATTACAGCATACCATCTTACATCCGATGGTGTTCAATGTTATGGACATTACAGCATATCATCTTATAACCAATAGTATTCAATGTAATGGACATTACAGCATACCATCTTACAACCGATGCTGTTCAATGTTATGGACATTACAGCATACCATCTTACAAACAATAGTGTTCAATGTTATGGACATTACAGCATACAATCTTACAACCGATAGTGTTCAATGTTATGGACATTACAGCATACCATCGTACAACCGATAGTGTTCAATGTTATGGACATTACAGCATACCATCTTACAACCAATAGTGTTCAATGTTATGGACATTACAGCATACCATCTTACAACCAATAGTGTTCAGTGTTATGGACATTACGGCATACCATCTTACAACCAATAGTGTTCAATGTTATGGACATTACAGCATACCATCGTACAACCGATAGTGTTCAATGTTATGGACATTATGACATACCATCTTACAACCAATAGTGTTCATTGTTATGGACATTACAGCATACCATCTTACAACCAATAGTGTTCAATGTTATGGACATTACAGCATACCATCTTACAACCAATAGTGTTCAATGTTATGGACATTACAGCATACCATCTTACAACCAATAGTGTTCAATGGTATGGACATTACAGCATACCATCTTACAACCAATTATGTTCAATGTTATGGACATTACAGCATACCATCTTACAACCGATAGTGTTCAATGTTATGGACATTACAGCATACCATCTTACAACCAATAGTATTCAATGTTATGGACATTACGGCATACCATCTTACAATCAATAGTGTTCAATGTTATGGACATTACAGCATACCATCTTACAAACAATAGTGTTCAGTGTTATGAACATTACAGCATACCATCTTACAACCAATAGTGTTCAATGGTATGAACATTACGGCATACCATCTTACAACCAATAGTGTTCAATGTTATGGACATTACGGCATACCATCTTACAACCAATAGTGTTCAATGTTATGGACATTACAGCATACCATCTTACATCCGATGGTGTTCAATGTTATGGACATTACAGCATACCATCTTACAACCGATGGTGTTCAATGTTATGGACATTACAGCATACCATCTTACAACCAATAGTATTCTATGTTATGGACATTAAAGCATACCATCTTACAACTAAGAGTGTTCAATGTTATGGACATTACGGCATACCATCTTACAACCAATAGTGTTCAATGTTATGGACATTACAGCATACCATCTTACAACCAATAGTGTTCAATGTTATGGACATTACAGCATACCATCTTACAACCAATAATGTTCAATAGTATGGACATTACAGCATACCATCTTACAACCGATAGTGTTCAATGGTATGGACATTACAGAATACCATCTTACAACCAATAGTGTTCAATGTTATGGACATTACAGCATACCATCTTACAACCAATAGTGTTCAATGTTATGGACATTACAGCATACCATCTTACAACCAATAGTGTTCATTGTTATGGACATTACAGCATACCATCTTACAACCAATAGTGTTCAATGGTATGGACATTACAGCATACCATCTTACAACCAATTATGTTCAATGTTATGGACATTACAGCATACCATCTTACAACCGATAGTGTTCAATGTTATGGACATTACAGCATACCATCTTACAACCAATAGTGTTCATTGTTATGGACATTACAGCATACCATCTTACAACCAATAGTGTTCAATGGTATGGACATTACAGCATACCATCTTACAACCAATTATGTTCAATGTTATGGACATTACAGCATACCATCTTACAATCAATAGTGTTCAATGTTATGGACATTACAGCATACCATCTTACAACCGATAGTGTTCAATGTTATGGACATTATGGCATACCATCTTACAACCAATAGTGTTCAATGTTATGGACATTACAGCATACCATCTTACATCCGATGGTGTTCAATGTTATGGACATTACAGCATACCATCTTACAACCGATGGTGTTCAATGTTATGGACATTACAGCATACCATCTTACAACCAATAGTATTCTATGCTATGGACATTACAGCATACCATCTTACAACCAAGAGTGTTCAATGTTATGGACATTACGGCATACCATCTTACAACCAATAGTGTTCAATGTTATGGACATTACAGCATACCATCTCACAACCAATAGTGTTCAATGTTATGGACATTACAGCATACCATCTTACAACCAATAATGTTCAATGGTATGGACATTACAGCATACCATCTTACAACCGATAGTGTTCAATGGTATGGACATTACAGAATACCATCTTACAACCAATAGTGTTCAATGTTATGGACATTACAACATACCATCTTACAACCAATAGTGTTCAATGTTATGGACATTACAGCATACCATCTTACAACCAATAGTGTTCATTGTTATGGACATTACAGCATACCATCTTACAACCAATAGTGTTCAATGTTATGGACATTACAGCATACCATCTTACAACCAATAGTGTTCAATGGTATGGACATTACAGCATACCATCTTACAACCAATTATGTTCAATGTTATGGACATTACAGCATACCATCTTACAACCAATAGTGTTCAATGTTATGGACATTACAGCATACCATCTTACAACCAATAGTGTTCAATGTTATGGACATTACAGCATACCATCTTACAACCAATAGTGTTCAGTGTTATGGACATTACGGCATACCATCTTACAACCAATAGTGTTCAATGTTATGGACATTACAGCATACCATCTTACAACCGATAGTGTTCAATGTTATGGACGTTATGGCATACCATCTTACAACCAATAGTTTTCAGTGTTATGGACATTACAGCATACCATCTTACAATCAATACTGTTCAATGTTATGGACATTACAGCATACCATCTTACAACCAATAGTGTTCAATGTTATGGACATTACGGCATACCATCTTACAACCAATAGTGTTCAATGTTATGGACATTACAGCATACCATCTTACAACCGATGGTGTTCAATGTTATGGACATTACAGCATACCATCTTACAACCAATAGTATTCAATGTTATGAACATTACGGCATACCATCTTACAACCGATAGTGTTCAAGTTATGGACATTACAGCATACCATCTTACAACCAATAGTGTTCAATGTTATGGACATTACAGCATACCATCTTACAACCAATAGTGTTCAGTGTTATGGACATTACGGCATACCATCTTACAATCGATAGTGTTCAATGTTATGGATATTACAGCATACCATCTTACAACCAATAGTGTTCAATGTTATGGACATTACGGCATACCATCTTACAACCAATAGTGTCCAATGTTATCGACATTACAGCATACCATCTTACAACCGATGGTGTTCAATGTTATGGACATTACAGCATACCTTCTTACAACCAATAGTGTTCAATGTTATGGACATTACAGCATACCATCTTACAACCAATAGTGTTCAATGTTATGGACATTACAGCATACCATCTTACAACCAATAGTGTTCAATGTTATGGACATTATGGCATTTGTCCCAAATGGCCATTTATATAATGTATATATCAACCAAACCAAATTTACATCAATGGTCTTGATGAAATAAGAGTTCGACAGTGCAATGTTCAATCAGTATGCTGACCATGGTGACAGCTTTAGCACAATTACAGACTATGGCTGAGCCAAGAAGGTGAAAACAGCAGTGCTGATGTACCTTCTAATAGAAGCCCAGGTACTGGCATGAAAGTGCCGTGAAGTCAACCGCTTACCCCAGTGCAGTTACACTGACACACCTATTTGCCTACCTTCTTGCAACAGTTTGCTTAGTAGTAGAATGGAGATGTGCAACCGCTGTACTTGTATCTACGGTCGGTATTTTGTCAAGCCCCCACCTCTGTCTCTGCAAGCAAAACCCATCCACCCATAACCTGTTTTTCCCATTTTTGCACATGGGGTTGGGGTGTCACTTCAACAGTGACAATCATCTAGAGCCAAGGTTTACACTGCCGAGTGGCTAGTCTTGCCATGGCAGTTTTCCACACCACACACTCACGTATGCCACCAATAACTGTAACCATAAAAATAAAAATGCACATCTGGAGTGTCAGCAGATAAAACAAAATTTATTCCAAATATTAAGAGCTTTCATCCCTCCACAAGGGGGGACTTCATCAGAATACTAAAACCATACAAAACCAAACACTTTTATACCCACATATCATCATTAACACATTACTTTTCAATGAGTACGTCATTATAAATTTATTCTGTCTAGTTCACCTACTGCATGTCTTTTGGAATGTGGGAGGAAACTGGAACACCAAGAGAAAACTCATATGAGTGCATGGAGAATGTGCAGACTACACACAGAAAGCTCCCCAGGCGAGAATCACGCTGGAGAATCTCAGAATGTTAGGTGAGAGTGCTATTCAGTGCACTCTGCAAGCAAAATGCCAAACATTTTTGTGCTTCACAACACCGAGCAGAAAACTGACTTACTGGCAACAATAAAAGCTCATTTCAAGCCATTAACATTACACAAGTGAAAATTCAGACATGTCAAGCACAGCACTATGTTCTGCTCATCCTTTTACATCCCCCACCACAAAGGTCGACTTGAATCGGAGTAAAACGTAATACACATCACTACTAAACCCAACAGTATATTCCTAAGTGTTCCTTGTTCTGAATGCACCCGAATGTCTGACACAACATGCAGTTTGAAGATTGTGATGTTACACACAGCAGTGTTGAATTGTTCTCTATGATGTTTTAGTGTACTTCATGATTTTTGTATTGGGGGAACCTGAGCTGTGGGAATACGACATAAGGTAATGAATCTTAACATTTAATATCTTATATTTCACTGTAAGAAATTAACCATACTGGGGACATGGAAATGTGGAAGGAGAAACAGACAGTCCTGTTAATAACTAAAATATAAGTGTTAACTACAAGTATTACTTTGATAAAGCTGTTCTATAAATCTGCTATAAGACAGTGCACTAGGAACTAACTGAATAATGCGTTTAAGCAACAGAACGATAAATCATGTGAATTTTATGTCGGTGTCACAGCTGTCTTCCTTGATGTTAATTTTAACCACACAAGCAAAGACAAATCAATCTTTTTGCTATTCGTTTGAAAGCCAAGCCTGAGTATCCAATGCCCTGCTGAGACTAGTGCTGTTACTGTGAGTTCCTTACTTCAAAGGTAATAAGCAACCATCTTCAAGGCGTACTGTGAAGCCAAAAAGTGCAGCAGTACTCGTGGCCACAGAAACTGAGCGTTCCACAAAACATAAGGAAAATTAGTACATCCAGTATAGGCATTTTTCTGAACACTTGATTATAAACTGTAACATTCTGTCATTGTCACTAGAACTGCATTATGCCTGAATTGTACATCCATGGATTAACACACTGTTCTGAGCTTAAATGGTTGCAAGCACACCGTGGGACCTGGACAACAGCCTCTTCATAAAAAAAAAAATTAAATTACATTCCCAGTTCTCAACTTTCAAACTATGCCTCCCTTCATTCCACCTCTATTTTGCTCACACATTTTATTTATTTTTTTTTATGTAAAGTTTTGTTAATCAGGTAAATGCACTGGTATGAAGACCGTTTTCAGCCTTGACCCAGGTTACTAATAACAACGGCAATAATAATACATAATACTGTACTACAAATGGACAGCTGTAGCTCCTAAATGGTTTATCCCATGCATGGGTCCCCTCAAATTATCTATGGTATGATCCAAGTTATTTTCAATAGGGGCAATCTGTAATTATTGACCAATGGGATGGGTAAGGCAAATCTCTAACGAAATGGGATAGGTTATTTTGACTACAAAAAAAGGAAACTGGCTAGGCTTAAAATGGCCCACAAGGATAGCTAGCCTAGTACTTACCTATGAACCTATAAGATATTATAAAACACAGTTGTTATGAAATGCAGAGCCCAGTTACCTTACAATATTACATACAAGCAGAGATGATATCATACAATGGACAGAAGTAGTTTAGAATGTTCCACAGTTTCTGTATTGTATAAGTGTGATCATGGTGATTACTATTAAGATAATTTGTATAGCATTCAACAAGGAGGATGTTACATATTAAAATTTGCCAGCAGTTACCTGACTGGCAGTGAAACTATCAATATGTACTGAATTATGGGCTATGATAAGTGAATCACAGACAACAATGAGCTACCTAACCAGCCAGTACGTAGCGATCTTATCTACATGATCTATCGATATTTGGTTACATATGTCAACCGAACAGAGGCACAGACAGTATGGAACTATGCTTAGTAGAATTTATGTATATCTATATTTATATATAAATCTGTTGATTTGTCAAATGAGCTAAACAGTTTCAGCCTATACCCCTCTCTTTTCAGTGGAGTACATGTCCCTTTCATTTAATACATTCTTTCTTACAGTTTCTGGCAAAACCCTGCACAAACAAAATGTATGTATTTCATAACAAAAGAGGTGGAAGAGAAGATGTATCTTTGGTAATCTCTAGTCTAGATAATGCTCCCTAGGCTTTAGGACTGCTTGAAAGATAAAACTTCCCTACAGAAACAGATACACCCATCCTTCCTATTATGCATCATAAGGGCAGATTACTTCTGGAGCTACTAAATATTTTTTAAATGTAAAATCTATCCAAGTTTCTAAAAACTTTACAGAAATATCCCATGAATTAATGTTTAACTTCAGAATTACAAGTATATCAAGGAAATATGTGCTAATAATATCCCAGCTAAACAGTTGTGCTGCATACACCGTATAAGCTCTGCCTGAAACATAACCAGGGCTAACCCTGTGAGGCACGAAGGCCAGCTAAGCAATGATTTGTCTACTCCTACAACTATGCCCTTCCCACAGGCTGCCCCTAGTCCCAAAAAATGGTAGGTTGAACATTATCCTTCTGGATCTTTCCTGAGGTGGCTTTGTGGAAAAAAAAAACACTGTTACAACAGAACCTAACACTATTGCAAGATGGCATCGATGGGTGAGCGAGAAAAGGAACTAGCGCTTTGACTGGATCTTACATTATGAAGCTATCTGACTGTGGTGAGAACTGACGGGGCCTACAGGATAAACCCAACTTATAATATCTGAAGAACATTTGGGGGTGCATGAATTCACATCTGCACAAATCTTGCTTATGGAAGAGGTCATAACAGAATACGCCATTAGGAGTTTAAAACGACTGTTGCAGAAGGATCCTTAAGAGTGTCAGCTAAGACTTTCCCTATTCCCAATGAGGAAAAGCTGAAGTAACAGGCTTCTTTGCTGCTCCTGTAACTAGACTGTAGCTGAACAAAGACTGTGTGATGCAATTTACTTTACTGTTCATAATGAAAATACAATAAAATAAGAGCACACAGCACTTGTTTGTGACTTTTCTGTCAATGGTGCAAGAAAAATAAAGTATGTTTGTGTTGTGTACATGTTCAGCTGTTGTAGTGTCATTCATAATGAGTGTGAATTATGCCACAGGCAGATGTCCGACCATCCAGCTTGATTTCAACATATTTGGGTGTTTCCCTATGCGAGATTGAACTTTTCCCATAAGCAGTACAGTATAAATGGGAAAGCACCCTTCACTTTTTTATTGTAAGTCACCAACAGCGGTGCCCACACAACAAGAAAATAAAGCTAAAATGTCGTCTTCCCAAAAGAGTCAAGGACTCAGAAGAAGGAGCAGGACGGCACCTCTAAACTTAGCTTTAGTGTTCCCCAAAGAAAAGAAGTGGGGGTAAGCAAAAAAGTAGTGATCCTTGTACTCAAACATGTACAGTTGTGGTTTGCATGCCCACACATCTGTACTATGTTCATGAAGAGGGTTATTGCTGCAGTACCAATTACAATAAATGGGAAGAGGACTACATCAGGTAGAAGCTTTGAAATAGAGTTAGGATAGGGGATGAGAGGATGGCCTAATGGTTAAGGTGTTTGCCTTACAAACACAAGGTGCAGGGTTTGAGTCTCACAAGGGATAATTGGCTAGGCTTATAATGGCTTGCAAGGGCAGTTAGCTTAGTACTAACTTATGAACCTTATAAAACAGCACCCGTGCTTTACAAAATACAGTGAAAAAGAAAGTCTGTACTACTAGAAACAGTTCTTGTTTGCAGTGGCTATGGAAGGTATTGATGGAAGCCTGGGTAGATGCTCACAAATACAAACAGCAGAGTCAATTTTGAAAAAGGCGGCTGTAATGGTTGCTGCCTTTCTTTACTGTACTTTAATATGTCCTTAGGGTTTTCCCATGTTGGTCATAACACAAAATAAGGCAGCTAGCAACTTACAGAGCATATGCTCTGAGGATCATGTACAAGATATGGAGGAGAATGGATTTGTTAAAGGCCTACTCCAACACTACCTTAAGGGTAAAAGATAGATTGGACTTTTGAGTCAGTCTTTCCCCGCAAAATACAGTATAATGCATTTCAAGCATTAAGGTCTGTAGTTCAGACTTTCTACTGGCAGAGGTTACAACCACAGGAAAGCAGTCTGAGTCACGCTAAACTGACTGGTTCAAAGGCAGGGACACATCACAGGAAAGCAAGCAAAGGTAGCTGAAATGGATACCTTGACCGAAGCATAAAGCAATCCCTTGTTAGATATGCTTTTTAAGTAAAGGTAGGCTTCCTAAACACAGGCACTCTAGGATTTCATACCTATTCATACACCTCTCAACTGTACAGATTTTCGCAGAATGGCCAGCTATATGCCTCATATTTTTGGTCTGTTCCTCATAAAAGTTGTGTTTTTTGGCAAATCATTGAAGACTGAAGTCACTAAATAATATTAAATAATGACAGACATTTGAGTTTCAGACTTTATATTCTTTAGAAAATACATAGCAATGCAAAGCCTGTTATTGTAGTAACTTTCTAAGTTTATAGGAGCAATATTTAAACTCTGTTCCTATTTTGGGGCATTTGTCCCCCCCATTCTTTCTGGATTTGTCCACATTTCTTGCACTGAGAGGTTCAGAGGTGTGCTCATACCTTACACCTTCTTACTCTCCTGTCTTCACTCACTCCCTTCTATCAATTTCTCTCTCCTGCTTTCTCTCTAAATATATCTTAAGCCTGATTTTCTTTCACTTTGTATTGTAATTCCTGTTTGTATTATACTAACTTACCATTAATTTCCCATAAACACGACTAAAATATCTCCTATTAGATCTACTGTTAAATTAATATCATTAAAGTTATAAATTACAATCATGAAATTATTGTCTCATAACTTGTACTTACGCCAATATCTTCATATTATGTCTAAATTTGGTATAATTAAACTGTTTTCATTTTTGTACTCTTTTAAAGAATGTAAACTTATTGTTCTTAAAATGTTTTGTAATACTTTGAAGCTTGTCTCCCCCCGGCCTCCTATGAAAATGGACTCCTAGCTTCCTACAGAGTCGCACTTTTCCAGTAATCAAACGTCAATAACTAAATAAATAAATACATATATTACATGCCACATTCTTTATACAAGCTTGAAAATATGACTCATTTAGTTAGCTTAGATTTTCTTATAACAAGGTTTTGTTGCTTCATTTAGGATATACAGCACCTTAGCAGGAAATGATGCCAACTGTTGGACTTGGGTCCTTACTTTCACAATATTAAATTCAGACTACTGGAGTCTGGGTGAACCACTGTCCCTTCATGCTGGGTAAGTTTACCCTAAAAACAGATCTGTAAGTAGCTCCATCTAAGTAATTGTAAGGACTGATGCCACAGGCATAAGCACAACTTAGCAGGTAAAACTTTACAAGGCTGCATGGCACTCCTCACCTCCCCATAGTTTCATAGTTTGGTACTAGGCTATGACCTAGGGCCTATATAAGCCTAGCCATAACAATTCCCTGGCTATTTCTTCCCACAATACTTACTTCGCTGGACCCCTGTCTAGCAGGGTGACTGACGTGATCCCCGGGGTGAATTTCCTATCTCCCATCCAATCATCAAGGTTCCTTTTGAAGAGGGCCAAAGAACCACTCTGCTTGACATGTATGGGTAGACTGTCTGGGGAGTCTTTGGTTCAGGAACCTATCCCTCCAGCATATTTTGTTCATTGTGATGACAAGGTTTACATCCCTGGAGCATGTGGCTCTGAGGGATTGGGATTTCTTTAAGTGTAGCATGTCCAACAGCTCTGGGTTTGACATGGGCTTGCATGTTAAGCAGAGAGCGCCTCTGAGTAGACGATATGCGACAGAGTATAGCTGGAGTTTTTTTAGACGGTCAGCAAAGGGCATCTGCTTTATGCCTGTGATTCTTTTAATGAGGTATTTCTGTGGCCTTTCCAGTTGTTGCAGATGTCTTGAGAGGTACATACCAAATGGGGCATTGTATTCTATAATGGGTCAAATGATAGATGAGTACAGTGGGACAATGACCTCCTTTTTAGTGATAAGGTTTGCCACATAGAAGTATTTCCTGACTGTTGTGGCAATGTTGTTATCGAAGGTGAGACCACTGTCCACCTGTGTCCCTAAGTCTCTCATCACACTTTCGATGTTTAGTGTACTGCCACCTATGTGGTAATTCATGGGTACATGTTTTTTTTCCAAAGGGGATAACTATACATTTCTTGGCATTAAGCTTGAACCCATGGCTCTGGCACCAGGCATCTGTTTCTGTAAGGCCCTTTTGTAGAATATCCACATCATTTGGGGATTCAATAATGGCTCCCAGTTTGCAGTCATCTGCGAACTTTGTTAGCCAGAGTCCCTTAGTGTTGGCCTGTACTTCAGAGAAGTAGATGACAAACAAGAGTGGTCCCAGGACTGAACCCTGAGGTACTCCACTTGTCACTTGTCTGGAGCTGGATTTGGAGTCGGCTACTTTTACAGTCTGGGTTCTGTCAGTAAGCCAGTTGAAAACCCATCGAGTGACATAGGGACTTATGCCCAGCTTAGTAAGTTTATCTATGATTCCAGAGTGGGGGATGGTGTCAAAGGCCTTAGCAAGGTCCAGATAAGCTGTGTGGACTGCCTTACTCTTGTCCACAGCTCTGGAGACTGATTCGAAGAAGTCAATCAGGTTCAGGAGACAAGATTGGCCCTTCACAAACCCAAACTGGGTGGGGTCTAGTGTTTGAAGGTTGCCAATGTCTTTGTTTATAAGTTCCATGATAATGCGTTCCATGCCCTTGCAGATCAGGCTCGTCAGACTGATGGGAAGGTGGATCCCCCCTTGTGGAGTGGGATAACTGTAGCTGTGTGCCACTCAGTGGGCACAAAGCCTGAGGTGAGGCTATGATTAAACATGATACTTAGGTGAGGTGCCAGTTCATTTTGTAGTTCATGTAGTACACAGCCCGGGATGTCGTCTGGTCCCATGGATGCTGTATTCTTCGCTTTGTAGAGTGCGGCTTCTACCTGTGTGACCGTGATTACCGGAATTTGGCAATCATTTGGTATTGAGATGGGCCCTTTAGGGGGTGAGAGGGGGGTGAAGTTTCCACTAAATTGATCTGCCAGGATATTGGCAAAATCCTTGTGATCAGTATATTTAATGCCATTCTGTTGTAGCTCAGAGCAGATCTGAGCATTGCCATTTAGATTCTTGACATAGTTATAGAATGCCTTGTGGTTGTCTTTGGAATCTTTGGCAATTTTATTTTCGTAACTAGCTTTTGAGGATTTTAGGAGGGATCTCAGTTTCTTACTGAGGCTGGTGAGGGAGTTTTTTGCATCCTGGAATTTTCCTTTTTTTTTGCAACAGTTTCTTCCTTCTGTTGTATAGTTTGTTTATATCAGGGGACCACCAGATTGGCTTCCTTTTTTTGGAGGAAAGCATCTTGGTTCTATTTGGGATGACACGATTCATGCATGAGTGGATGTGCTCGTACAGTGTCTTAGTGTAGGAATCAGCAGTCGAACTTTCAGATCCCGTCTGCATGGGTGTCATGAAGTCTGTCACTTCTGACTTCAGTAGCATGAAGTTGGCTTTGGAGAAGTTTTTTACAGAGGTTTCCTTACTGGGGGGTGGGATGTGGATGTCAAGGGTGATTTGCTTATGGTCAGACCTGACCAATGAGGGGGTGACCACTGGTGTGGAGCATCTATCTCCCATGTTGGTAATGACCAGGTCTAGGATACTGGTGCCCCTGGTGGGACAATGGATTAATTGATCCAGGGCATTGGAATTTTTTAATTCCAAGAACCGTTGGGAAAAGGTGTTGATACCTGAGTAGTTTTCACAGTTAATGGGAAATCTTACGCTTATGTTAAATCTTAGTCAATGATATCATTTTATATCTAACTTGGTATAATTAATTCAATTGTAAATGCTTTTGCATTATTTTTGTAAACTGTAAAATTGTGGTTCTTAAAATGTTTTTTCTAATACTTTGGAGCTTTTCTACCAGGGCTTTCTCTGACTATGAGCACCTACCCAGTTAGGCTTTCCTGGTAATCAAATGTCAGTAAATAAGTATGTTTAAATTATTTGGTTGTGCACCATAATGGATACATTTGCCCCATCACTGCTGCACATTTCTACAGTGGTAACTATGTAACTATACATGTACAGTATTGTAACTAGAGTAAGCTATTAGGGGGTGTTATTGGTTGTTTAACTGAGTGGCTTATCATGTGTGAGTGCAGTACACGTGGGTATTTAATTAGTCGAAAATTGTGTCTCACTGCTGCTTAAATTACTTTTAGTGCGTGCCTGTTCGTAACGGTTTGCTACAGCTTCTTATGCCCTTTGATTTGGTTCTGAACATTGAAGGAATTTTCTCCAGCATTGTTATTGCATATTTTCTCTAGACAAAGTTGCAACAATAACTGTAATCTTGGGAGTCTTATCAAAATGTCCCACATTTACTCTTAGTTTCATGTCAGTTCCCCTATGCTTCCCATTTCCCACTTCCATAGTTTTCTTTACGTTACCATGTAAAGCGATCTGTCATCATTCTGTGCCTAACCTAGTTAATCTGTCAGCTGTAGGCTGTTAACAGTAATCCATCCATCCATCCATCCATCCATCCATCCATCCATCCATCCATCCATCCATCCATCCTTCCATCCATCCATCCTTCCATCCATCCATCCATCCATCCATCCATACATACATCTTTCCCATTTTTTACACACGGGTTCAAAGTGTCACTTTAACAGTAAATCATCTAGAGCCAAGGTTTACACTGCCGGGTGGCTAGTCCTGCCTCGGCTGTTCTTTCATACCACACACTCCCATTAACACTCACACCTATGTCTAATTTATTGGATCCAATCCACCTACTACATGCCTTTGGGAAGTGGGAGGAAACTGGAGTGCTTGGAAGAAACCCAAACAAACACACAGAGAATATGCAGACTGTGCACAGAAGGCAACCCAGCCAAGAATCAAATGGGAGAATGTCTGACTGTGAGGTGACAAAGCTATCCGCTACACCACTGATGCCAAATACATAAAGAAATGAAGAAAAACAAACTTTGGAGAACTAGCTCTGAATATGTAAAATTTATGAAAAATTTTGTGGATATCTTCACACTGCCTTCAGTCACTGACATTGTGTCATCGGTAAGGAAACACTGGATATCTCATTGTCATTTGCACTAGTGGCAGGCACAAGTAGTTCTGGGGTAGCTCACCTTTCCGAAGATGAAGTTGAACCCTCCCACCACCATCAAAACATGTTCTGGTGCCCATTAATCTGCAGGTGTCTGGAATCCTGGTACCTAGCTCCACCTGCTCAAGATCCAGTACTCATGACTTGTTTACACTGTGAAAGCTTTTCCCCAGTCATTTACCCACCAGGTTTATGACATTCCAATCTACTAAACTATAAATAGCTCTGGCATTTAACTGACATGTAACATCACTTGTTTTCTGTCCAGCAATGGTGTGTGGGCAGCAATCATTATATGTAGTAAATATGCTAATTGTAATTAGCACAATGCATTTATTTAAAACATAGACTGGAATATTTTTAAACAAAATGATTATGTTAGCAGCTTGATTTTAATTTTTATATATTCATCCGTTGTTGACCGGATTAGTCCCAGTAGGCTTGTATCCTCTTAGGGAAGACCTGAGGTGATATTTACAATACTGGAGAAGGGACATTTGCCAGGGCATTGGAGAACATCCCCTTCTCTTTTTGATGGGTGTTGTAGGATCTTTTACAGAATGATGAGCAGCAATACCTCTCAACTGTCCAGATTTTCACAAAATGTCCAGATTTTTTCTCATATTTGTGGTCTGTTCCTCATAAAAATGTGTATATTTCTAGCAAATTGCTGAGGATTGAAGTCACTAAGTAATGTCAGACATTTGCATTTCAGACTTCATATCCTTTAGAAAACGCATGCCAAGACAAAACTTGTGATTTTCACAACTTTCTAAGTTGATAAAAGCAATATTCAAAATCTGTCCCTTTTTTGGGACCTTTGTCCCCCTATTATTTTTGGTTTTGTCCAGATTTATTGCTCTAAGAGGTTGGGAAGTAAGCAAGCAGCAAGTTCCTATAAACATCACAGCAAGCCTAAGCATCTGGAAAGAGTGTTATTTCTACATGCAAATTTTTAAATCACATTAGGGAAGCTGGGTACTGTTGGTGAAGCAAGTTTGCCTCCTGTTTCTGTCATGTCTCTGGCAATGTGTACACTTAATCTTAAAGTCTGCAAACCTGCAACACAGCTTGTAATACTATCAAGCTCCCTGCATTTGCAACATGCCTACAGACCCTTAAATCATCCGGGACAAGACAGGATCACCAAACAGGCTGTGCCCTGCTTCTCCTCTTGGGATTGGTGCTAACATTTTGCTTCTGGTGAGAGAAGAAGCAAAGGAGTATTTTATCCCAACAGAGTGAAGCTGTGCTGAGACCAGCATTAGTAGTAGCCAGGCAGTAGCCATTCATGCGACTCCTCTCTTGTCATCATTCTTGATGAGCTAATTCTTTATTTTTCAGTAAGTACTGCTTGATTTGTTTCCAACTTCGGAGTATCTGCCTAAATACTTCATTTTTAAATTTTCAGAGTCTATGTATTAATTTCCCCTCAAGTATTTGGTTGTGCTCTGTACAGACTCAGACACCTTAAGTGACATTTTTACTTAAAAGCACAAATGAAATTTCTCCAATACCTGGTTGCACACAGGACATCTAGTTTGCAGTGACAAGCACTGTCCACATAGTTGCAAACCGGATACTCCTGACAGTGATTGATATTCTCACTCCAACTGTCTAATCAATAAAAAAGGGTCTGTTGTCATGGATATGAACTTTCTTACTGTCTCCATTACCAGCTTGGTGGACATAGGCATCCTGGGGCAATGCAGAAATTGCCTCATGTTTACTGACAACCAGTTAATTCTCAAACAAACTGATATGGTATGTCAGAGATGTATTTACACAATGTCAAATGAGGAAAAACTCTCACATAAAAGTACTCCTAATGTCAATAAGGCTGTCAGTAGTACACACGCTGCACGCATCATGCACAATTCAAAGAAGACATATAGACCCACATTTGCTGAGGCACTTACATGTAACCTTCGTAAACCACAAAGACCTCCTAGATGAAGTGCACATAACAAATACCCTCAGCAGCCCCAAATGCACTCTTTCAAAACAACACCCACATCAACACATAGAGCTAAATCTCATGGAGCCTCTACCTCTAAGCCCATAAGGCAAATCACCACATAATCCAACATTCTATTCATTCGAGACTCCATCATGACACACTGATGTCCCTCTCACCAGGCTGAATAAGGAGAAAGTTACAGTTAGTTGCTTATCATGGGCTGGGATCTGCCACATTACACATGCACTCAGGTCACTGGACCACAATTACCAATATGACTCAGTCATAGTCCATGTGGGAGTAAATGACCCGAGATGTACCTCCCTAGACTATATGAAGAGAAACATCATGGAGCTCTCAGAATATGTGTCTCCAGCTGGTATGAGCCTAGCATTGAGCAGCATTTTACCTTCTCCAAGATGATGCCAGAACACGAACAAAAGATGACTGACTTTAGTAATTGGCTGCTGGTGTCATTCCAAGAGGATGCAATACTTGTCAGCATGGAAGGAGATGGTTAACAGACCACGCTGCTTTGCCAGGGATGTTCTGTACCTCTCCCCTTAAGGATTTCGAATATTAGCTAAAATATTGTCTTCCCCCATAGTGCCTTTTTTAGGCAATGCCAAACTAAAAGTACTTCCAACATAGCAAATCAAAACCAAGAAAATCTAAAGGTATTACTGCTCAATGCTAGGAGCCTAAACAAAAACCTTCACTCCCTAGAAGCGTCTTTTTCCCTAGAGAATGCTGATGTCTGTGCAGTCACTGACATGTGGTTTAAAGCCAGGGAAACCACACCAACAGTCCAAAGTTATAATGCCTTCCACACATTTAGGCCAACTACTTCACAGACAGGGACTAAAGGTGGAGGTGCTTATATTTACATTAAACATAAATATACTTCAAGGCTGGTCAAACAGGACAATGCACTTGAGCTGCTCCATGTTCAAATCACCATAGGTAAAATCCAATACCACTTCCTTGGCAAGCTACAGATCCCCCTCTATGACCCAGGAAACCCATACCATGTATTTAAATGTATTAGAAACACTAACCCTCCAACCCACCACCATATTCATGGGTGACTTTAATTACCTCACTATTAACGGGGTATCCTATATGACACCGAATGTATGTGCACAGAGATTCATGGATTTCATAAACACAAACTCTCTGGACCAGATAGTCAATACACAAATACATTAATCCAGCCATACTGGATCTGTTCCTCACTAATATGGGAGACTGCTGCACATCTCCTACTGTAATGCCTTTCCTGGTAAGGTCAGACCGCAAAATGGTCTCCTTTGAAGTAAAAATAAAACCTGGACCTCCAGCTAAACCTGGAATATTCAGGAAGTATTCTAAGGCTAACCTCCTGCTATTAAGTGAGAACCTAACAAAAATTCATAAACCCTGAGAACACTTCTGCCTATGCAGAACTGTTCATAAAACCCTATACAAGCATGTTAATAGCTGCAGAGAGATAGCTGTACCCACCAGGAAAAAGTACAGAACTAACTCAAAAAACAAGCCAGCCTGGTGCAATCACAAAATCAATTGTCTGTATAACAGGAGGAAGAAAATCATGGCAAAAATTAGGAGTTGCAACACCCAGCAGGATAAAAGAACTCTCATCAAACTAAACAAACATCTCAAAGAACAAATAAAGTCTACCAAAGCCAAATTTCAGGTAAGTTTGGCCTCCCAGGCCAAGGACAATCAAAAATCATTCTTTAGCTATATCCGCAACCTCAAAGGCAATACACAATTGTGTGCAGAGCTCATTGTACATGGAGCCACTTATACTGAGCCAAAAGATATAGCAAACCTCCTGTTTGATAAATTCAGCTCCAACTTTACTCCTCTCTCCCCTTCAACCTTCCCTCAGGAAATATCAAATGTAACTCCCCCTAGTATCATTAGGGAACAGGTCCTTAATGCTCTAAAACAAAGAACACTGCATCAATGGGCCCAGACAATATCCCTGGATGCCTTCTAAATAGCATGAAACATGACCTATCAGGGCCTCTGGAATTACTATTTAACTGTAGCCTGCAAACAGGCTTCATGCCTCATGAATGGAGAAAGGCAACAGTCATCCCTCTGCATAAAGGTGGGCCATCTACAGACCCTGGAAACTACAAACCCACAAGTCTCACTGGTCTTATATGTAAAGCCATGGAAAGAATTATCATGGAGATGATCAATAGATATACAGTAAACCTCCAAACACTGGACCCAACCCAGTTTGGATTCGTCAAGGGCAGATCATGCCTACTCAACTTGGTGGACTTCTTTGAGAAGGCCACCAAAGCAATGGATGAGGGCAAAATTGTTCCCACTGCCTACCTTGACCTGGTTGAGGCATTTGACACAATACCTCACTCAGGTATTGTTGACAAACCCAAGAGGTTATATACAAACCAGTAAGTCACAAGGTAGACAGCCAACTGGCTCACAGATAGGATCAAGGAAGTTAGAATGTATTTCTTTGTTTGTTTATTTATTTATTTGCAGTTTGTTTACCATGAAAGTCCATTGGGCCAAAAATGAGCCCATTTTCAATGGAGACCTGGGGAGAAAAGCTCCTAGTACAGTTTTACAATAAAAATCATCAGTTTGTAATTTATACATAGTTCACAAATAATATATAAAAACAGTTTGTCACTTATATATAGTCTGAGTATGAAAACAAGACAAACACAAAATGGTAAGAAAATATTCCTCGGATGTGCCAATAGAGGGTATAGGTTCATAGATTAGTACTAGGCTAACTGCCCTTGCAAGCCATTTTAAGCCTAGCCAATTTATCCCTTGTGAGACTCAAACCCCGTCACCTTGCGTTTGTAAGGCAAGCACCTTAACCATTAGGCCACCCTCCCAACCCTAAAAAAATGGCCTCTGCAAGGCTAGAAACCAGGACCCTGCACACACAGCTATTGTGATTTACCACTAAGCCATGGCAGATATACATTCTGTATTCTGAGGACATAAAAATAACAACAGTACAAGAAACAGTAAAAAGTATAGAGGAGTGTGGTTTACCAAAGCATAACTAGGTAATAATGAAGAACAAGCCTTGAGGAGAGCAGACCTTGCATATGAGGTGAGTAAGGGGTAATAGAGGAAGAAGTGGACATACACAGTGGAAATGAGCATTATGATGGCAAGTAGGATGAAGGAGAGTAGGGGTGCAGTGGACGAAGGCAGGTGGGATGAGAACAGGAGCATTCCCAGTGAGAAGAGAGATGTGGATAGAGCAGGTTTTTAAAGGTGGAATGGTTGTAGGTGGTTCAAATTTGAAGAGGAAGGGAGTTCCATACTCATACTAGGGAGAAAGATAATATTAGTGTCCCAGGAGTAGTACAGGCTTGTACACTTCCAGGAGGTTTTGTTTGTTGGACCTAAGAAGTCTGTTGGGCTGATGCATTTTGAGGGTGGAGGAAAGTGTGCTGCTATCTGTTCAGTTGCTCTTAGTCTGCACTTATTACTGTTTGTTAGTAGCCTTCTAATTTACTGCCTTCTGCACTTGTTTTTAGTCATTTGTTAATTTAATTGCATTTATTTAAACTGTATTTGCTGTAATATTGCTGCACACTCGTGTGTAAGCCTGCACTGCATTTGAATTGTATTTACTGCTGTTTTAGCTGCTTTTCTGTAAAAAAATAATAACAATAATTCTAAGCTTGTTCGCTGTGTTCCCTGTAACTAGCCTAGTCCAGATACAGACTTGCTGTATCCAGGACTGTCGGTAAGCTTCTGAGCCCCCCAAGCCTTTCTGAGTTGGAAGGAAGCCTTCTAACTTATCAGTGGGAGTGGTAAGCACTAGGTAGCCTATCTACCACAAGAGGAGTGCGTTTTGGTCCAAAAATTGTAGTTTATTGGCCGTTTGGGCAGTTTTTCCATCTCTTTCAACTTTCTGGTTTAAAAGCCTGCATTTGCGTTTGTTCCCCACCTTTCCTGTAACTAGTTTAGTCCAGGTACAGATTTGCTGTATCCAGGACTCTTTGTAAGTTTCTGAGCCCTCAATGCCTTTCTGTGTCGGAAGGAAGCCTTCTAGCTTATCAGTGGGAGTGGAAAGTACTAGGTAGCCTATCTACCTCAAGAGGAGTGGTTTTTGGCCCAGGAATTTTAGTTTATTGACCATTTGGGCAGTTTTTCCATCTCTTTCAACTTTCTGGTTTAAAAGCCCACATTTGCACTTGTTTCCCGCCTTCCCTATAACTAGTCTAGTCCAGATACAGAGTTGCTGTATCCAGAACTGTTGGTAAGCTTCTGAGCCCCCCAAGCCTTTTGTGTTAGAGGGAAGCCTTCGAGCTTATCAGTGGGAGTGGTAAGCACTAGGTAGCCCATCTACCAGAAGAGGAGTGGATTTTGGCCCAAACAGTGTAGTTTATTGACCATTTGGGCAGTTTTTCTATCTCTTTCAACGTTCTGGTTTAAAAGCCCTCATTTGCATTTGTTTCCCGCCTTTCCTATAATTAGTCTAGTCCAGATACAAATTTGCTGTATCCAGGATTGTTGGTAAATTTCTGAGCCCCCCCAAGCCTTTCTGTGTTGGAGGGTAGCCTTCTAGCTTATCAGTGGGAGTGGTAAGCACTAGATAGCCAATCTACCACAAGGGGAGTGGTTACTGGCCCAGAAAGTGTAGTTTATTGGCCGTTTCGGTAGTCTTCCATCTCTTTCAACTTTCTGGTTTAAAAGACTGCATTTGCACTTGTTTCCCACCTTTCCTGTAACTAGCCTAGTCCAGGTACAGATTTGCTGTATCCAAGTCTGTGTGTAAGCTTCTGAGCCCCAAGCCTTTCTGTGTTGGAGGGAAGCCTTATAGCTTGCCAGTGGGAGTGGTAAGTAATAGGTAGCCTATCTATCACAAGAGGAGTGGTTCCTGGCCCAGAAATTGTAAATTATTGGCTGTTTGGGCAATTTTTTCCATCTCTTTCAACTTTCTGGTTTAAAAGACCGCATTTACGCTTGTTTCCCACCTTTTCTGTAACTAGTCAAATCTGGATACAGAGTTGCTGCATCCAGGACTGTTGGTAAGCTTCTGAGCCTCCCAAGCTTTCTGTGTTGAAGGGAAGCCTTTTAGCTTATCAGTGGGAGTGGTAAGCACTAGGTAGCCTATCTACCACAAGAGGAGTGTTTTTTGGCCCAGAAATTGTAGTTTATTGACCATTTGGGCAGTTTATTGACCTCTTTCAACTTTCTGGTTTACAAGCCCACATCTGCCCTTGTTTCCCACCTTTTCTGTAACTAATCTAGTCCAGATACAGATTTGCTGTATCTAGGATTGTTAGTAAGCTTCTGAGCAGTGTCAAAGTCTGTTCTAAATTTTTCCCTTAGTTTTGCTAGTTCTCTCCTCTCCTGCACCTTTACTAGCTTGTTAGCTTAGCACTTTACCAGACTTCTTGTAGCAATTATTGTAGTACACAAAAGTATTACCAGCTCTAAACATTCTACAAGGAAACAGCTCCAGCACTTATTATTAATGCCCACCCCCCCCCCCCAGGCATGTCTAAAGGTCAATTCCCTGTGCTTTCTCCTATTAACCTGGTGAGCTTGGGCATCCTGAGGCAATGTAGCAACTGCATCATGTACACTGACAACCCTCTCCTCTTACCCCCCCCCCAACACTCAGACATGTGAGAGATGCACTTATATATCCAAATTGGAAGCCACGCACTCTCCAGCCAAGACCGGAACAGCTGGTCAAGAGGAGAATGTCAACACTTGTACCACACCACATGGAACACATACCCCTCCAGAACACACACCAGCATTGCCTTCACATAAAAACACAAACCACACACCCACCTTTGCGGAGGCTCTCAATAAAAATCTAACCGAACAGCAGAGACCTCCAAGGCAGAAATGCACACGACCATCACAACACAACACTAATCACGAGACACATAACTCTCCTAAACAGTGTGCCACTCAACCAAAGCCCCTGATGCAAAACAGCATGCCCAACACACTAGTCATAGGTGACACGATAGTGAGGCACACTGATGTCCCACTCACTAGGTTGAATAAGGAGAAAGTAACAGTCAGCTTCCTGTCAGGCGCCAGGATCCACCACATAATGCATGCACTCGGGTCCCTCAACAACAGGTACAAATATGACTCTGTCATTGTACATGTGGGTGTGAATGACCTGAGACGTACCTCCCTGGACTACATGAAGAGAGACATGGAGAAACTCTCAGATTATGTAGCCCAGGTGGGTATGACCCTAGCCCTGGGCAGCATCCTACCATCACCCAGGATGATACCACAGTACAAGCACAAAGTGATTGAGTTCAACAATTGGCTAAGTTTCTGGTGTCATTCTATGGGTATCCAGTATCTGTCTGCATGGGATGACATGATTGACAGACCTCGATGCTTTGCCAGAGATGGTCTGCACCTGTCACCCCTGGGGCTCCAGATACTGGCCAAAGCTCTTGCCACCCCTATAGTGCCTTTTTTAGGCGGTGTTCCAAAGACCAAATTACCACTGTAACAGCTACAAACAAATGCAATTTGAGGGTCATGCTGCTCAATGCTAGAAGTCTAAATCTCAAATGCACTCACTCAAAGTAATCCTTAAAATGGAGAACATCGACATTTTTGCTGTAACAGAGACCTGGTTCAAGGCAGCAGAAAGCACCCCTGCACTACCAGGCTACAACTCATTCCACAACTTTCAGCCCCAGAACTTGGACCGAAGCTCCAAAGGCGGTGGTTGTCTCCATATTTAGAAAGGATGCACACACCTCCAGACTGGTAGCCCAACATAACGCATTTGAGATACTTCAGGTGCAGCTAACATTGGGTAAGACAGAGATTCAGGTCATAGCCTGATGTAGGCCCCAGCCATGTCCTAAGATTCACACTCCACATTCCTAAGCACCTTGGAGATCATTAGGGTCCAACCTAACACTCTCATACTGGGTGACTTCAACTACCCTTCCATTAACTGGGAAAACTACTCATGTACCAATACACTTGCCCAACGCTTTCTGGAATTCATTAATTCCAATGCCCTGGGCCAACTTGTTCTTACCCCCGCTAGAGGTAGCAACATGCTTGACCTGGTCATTACTAACATGGGCGACCATTGCTCCACACCAATAGTCAACTCCTCAATGGTTAGATCCGATCACAAGCTAATCACCTTTGAAATCCACATCCCTCCCACCCCGCCAACAAAGGTAACCGCCATGAAAAACTTCTCCAAAGCTAACTTTGGGCTCCTAAAAACAGAGGTGGCTAACTTCACGGCACCCATGCAAATGGAAAATAGTTGCATGACCACCATATCATACACCAATGCACTGTACAAACATATACACAAATGCATGGATCTCGCCATACCCAAAAGAACTAAGACGCTCTGCTCAAAAAAAAAGGAAGCCAATCTGGTGGTCCCCTGCCATAAACAAACTCTACAACAGAAGGAGGAAACTGATGCAGAATAAGGTGAAGTCTAAAGACTGGAAAGACTCCCTTATCAGCCTCAGCAAAAGGTTGAAATCCCTCATCAAATCCTCTAAAGCTAGCTATGAAAACAGAATTGCAGCAGATAGTAAAGACAACCACAAGGCCTTCTATAGTTATGTAAAGAATCTCCATGGCAATACCCAGATTTGCTTTGAGCTACTGCACAATCGTATCTCCTATACTGAGCCAGCAGATATTGCAAATATAATGGCGAACAGATTTAGTGCTAACTTTACCCCCCCCCCCAACGACCAATCACAATACCAGTAGATTGCCAGGCACCCAGTATTACTGCTGCACAGGTTAAAACAGCACTGTCCAAGACCAAGAATACAGCTTCTATGGGACCTGACAGTATTCCTGGCTGTGTTCTACATGAACTACAGAGTGAACTGGCACCTCACCTGTGTGCTCTGTTCAATCACAGCCTCACCTCGGGCTTTGTCCCCACCGAATGGTGCACTGCTACAGTCAACCCTCTCCACAAATGAGGAGTGACTACAGACCCCAAGAACTATCGCCCAATTAGCCTGATGAGTCTGATATGTAAAACTATAGAACACATCATCATGGACCTAATAAAAAAAGATATAGGGAATCTCCAAAGTCTGGATCCTACACAGTTTGGTTTTGTGAAGGGTAGATCATGCCTGTTTAACTTGGTTAACTTATTTGTACAGCGAAAAAGTATTCACACAAATAAAGAACCAAAAACGAAAAGTAAGCAGCAGAACGCCAGTAGCAGGTTAACGTATTTTAATAGCAACGTTTTCGCTACTGTTGAACAGTAGCTTCCTCAGACAATAAAATCAAGGCGCCAAAGCACTTTATAACAGGTAAAACATACACCAGATGACATCATATCCTGTACAGGTGAGAATAATACTCACCTACTTATTTAAACAAACACCAGAGTACTGAAATAGACATATACCTGGTGTTAGCGTACATAAAAGTACTGAAAGCATTTCTAATGCACAACCAGTAAGCGCACCCAAACAGGCAAATGCCTGTGTACACATAAATATAAAAAAATATAAAAATTAATAAAAAATAATAAAAGGTATATGCCCAAGCTGTACACAGTAAAACATCCAATAGCATAAAATAGAGGACTAGGGCATAATTCTTAATTCAAGCCAAGTCCTCAAAGGAAATTTTAACATACAATACAATTACAATCTTATATAATTTTAAAAACTCATACTTTGAGTTTCAAATTTAATAGTACAACAAATAAGAACCTTAAGTCCCATATTATCAAGCAATTTGTTATGACCTAGAAAATCAAGATCTAAGGTAACTTTTGTATTTTAGTATAACAGATATGTTACATGCTTCATTTAACCCTGGTGGGGCAAATGCATTAAGGAGCAGTTGCCATTCCAACTCTTTTATTTCCAGTAGTAAAGGTTGGGGCCCCCCTCTTATACCTAATGTTACCAAATCAATCCCCATAAAACAGAAACTGTGACCAGGGTTATCAATAATATGCTTTGAAAGAGCATTATCAGATTTTTGTTTTTTTATAGCATAATTATGTTGGTAAACTCTGTCCCGTAATCTACGGTCAGTTTTACCAACATAAAATGCCCGGCAACAGTTACATAAAGCAATGTAAACCACGGACCTGGTGTCACAGGAAATCCTATGTTTGATGGAATACTTTTCATCTTTGATGGTAAAAGAATTCCCTGCCCTTAATAATCTACACCAATTGCACATGCCACAAGCAAAGGTGCCAGTTTGCCTAGATCCTGTATTATGTGTGTCCCAAGTTTGCAAAAGATCCTTGAGGTTTTTACCCCTCTTGAAAACAAATAGGGGATATGCCCCCAAGACATCAAGCAGGTGTGTGTTGTTTAAAATAAACTGCCAGTTTGTGGTTAACTTATTTGAGTCAGTCACCAGAGCTGTGGATGAAGGTAAGGTGGTTCATACAGCCTACGTTGATCTGGCCAAGGCCTTTGATACCATTCCCCACTCAGGAATCATAGAAAAACTTACTTACCTAGGCATCAACCCCTATATCTCTAGGTGGGTTGCAAACTGGCTCACAGACAGAACCCACAGTGTGAAAGTAGCTGACTCCAAGTCAGACTGCTGACGAGTCAAGAGTGGAGTCCCACAGGGTTTGCCCTGGGTCGTCTCCTGTTTGGTATCTACTTTTCTGAAGTCCAGGCCAACACGAAGGGACTCTGGCTGACAGAGTTCACAGATGATTGCACGTTGGGAGCTATTATTAACTACCCAAGTGATGCTGACAGCCTACAGAAAGACCTCAATGAGACCAACGACTAGTGTCAGAACCATGACCTTAAGCTCAATGCCAAAAAAATGTGTCTTCATCCCCTTTGGGAAAAACTCGGTTCCCTTGAATTAATACATTGATGGTAGTCCACTGAACACAGAAGGCATTATAAGAGATCTGGGAACACAGGTTGACAGCAACCTCGCTTCTGACTACCACATTGCCACTGTGGTTAGAAAGTCTTTCTATGTGGCACATCTCATTACTAAGGGTTTTGCATCCAGGAAGAAAGAGGTCATTGTCTTCCTCTACGCTTCCCTCATTAGGCCAATTATCGAGTACAACACCCCATTTGGCATGCACCTCACTAGACACCTGCAACAACTGGAGATCCTGCAAAAGTACCTCACAAAGAGGATCCTAAGCCTTAAACACTTGTCCTATATGGACAAACTAAAAAAACTCCAGCTATTCTCTGTCTCATATCGCCTAATTAGAGGCGACCTCTGCTTGACTTACACAGTCATGTCTGACCCAGCTCTGTTAGAAATGCTACATCTAAAGAAATCACAATCCCTCCGCACCACACGCTCCAGAGACCGCAACCTCACTATACTACCACAATCAACAGAACATGCTGGTGGGACAGGTTCATAACCCAGAGACTGCCCATGCTATGGAATAGACTTCCCATACATGTCAAGCAGAGCACCTCACTGGCCCTCTTCAGGAGAAATCTTGATGAGTAGAAGGGAAATAGAAAATTCACCCTGGGAATCACTCCAGTGGCTCTACTCGACAGAGACACTAGGAATTAAGTTTGGGTGGCATGATGCCAAGGTAATCCTATGGGCTAGGCTTGTAAAGGCTCCAGGGCCATTAGCCTAGTACACACCTATGAACCTATGAACAATTTAAGGGTTTGAAGATAAGCTTATGGGCAACTGAGAGTCGAATGTAGGGAAGATAGTTAGGAAGTTCCAACCAGTTCAAGGAGTGGAGTGCCTCGCAGTGGTGGGAGGAGTATTTGGATCCGGTAGCAATCTTAGAGATCTTATTGTAGCAGGAAGCAAGCTTAGACTTTAGAGAGTATTAAAGATTGGTAAGGAGAGGGGAATAAGACAGGAGGTAGAGAGGATGTGTTTGGGTGAGGGAGTAAGATAACGACTATGGGGATATAACATGCCCAGTTTTTGATGTGTTTCCTAACAGTAGTTTGTAGGTGGATATTGAAATTTAGTTGCTCATCAATAAGGACTTCTAGAAGCTTTGAGGGGGGAACTATTTCAACTGGGGTCAAGTTCTGGCTAGTTAAAGAGAAAGAGTTCTTATCTATTTGGTAGATTTAGAGGAGGTAAACATTATGATCTTGGATTTTCAAGGGTTGAGGGGAAGGTGATTGTTCAGCATCCATGACTCAGTGCAAGAGAAGGCATCTTGAGTTAGTTTCATAAGTTTGGGGAGGGATTTGGCAAAACAGATAATTGTAGAAACATCAGTTTATTGGATCAGCTTAGCATTTGGAATAAAGTGATGAAAATCATTGATGAAGATGTTGAACAATATAGGCCCTAGTATGGAGCCTTGTGGGACACCTGTGAGAGTATGAAGGAAAGAAGAGATACAATTTTTCCATTCGACAGCTGTCTATTAGAAAGGTAACTGGAAAATCAGCTGATGGAGGAGGAGAAAAGGTTGAGATGAGAAAACTTGGAGAGGAGAAGGTTATGTGAAACAGTATCGAAGGCTTTGGATAAGTCTAGAAGAAGGGTAGATACAATGTTGCCAGAGTCACGAGCATGGTTAATGGTATCAAGAAAGGAGAGGAGGGCAGTAGTGGTGCTGTGTCCGGGTCAGCAGCTGGTTGTCTAAGAGATAGGGCAGGAGCTGTAGGTGGATGCATTTTTCGAGAATTTTAGCAATGGGAGATAGGGTGGCTATAGGAAGGAAATTAGAGATTTCGGTATTGTTGCCTCCTTTGTGGAGAGGAATAATGAAGGTTTTTTTCCAAAGGAGGGGTACATAAGATTCTTCGATGGAAATGTTTACTGGGATGGGGATGAGAAAAACTATGTCATTGGCGGCTAGCTTGAGAAAGTTAGATGGAAATTCATCTCAGCAATTGAGCATGGTTTCAATTTTTGTAGAAGTTTTTTTTAAGGTAGTAATAGGAATAGGTTTGAAACAGAAAGGGAGGTGATGAGTATAGGAGGAGTTGGAGAGGGTTGAGTTTGTGGAGGGAGAAAGGGGTTTGGAGTGATTTATTATTAGTGAAGGATATGGTGAGCTTGGCTATTGAGTCTGTAAAGAAGGAGTTAAATTGTGCATGTATCTAAGGAGAGATCAGAAAAGTTGGGATCTGGGCAGGGGTTCTCCTTTTTTCCAGGATGGAGTAGGGCAGAGATGCTGTTCCAGAACTTTTTGGGGTTTTATTTATGATAATTTTTTAATATTGATTAATAGGATTTACGGTCTCTGGTAAAGTGTTTTTTTTTTTTACTCTGTTACGGAGTTGTTTCTATTTGGCCAAGGAGTTGGGTGTTTTATGTTTTTGGTACTGTTTTCATAATTTATCATGGAGATGCATGAGGGAGATAGTTTCTTTGGTAAGTCATGGAGTAGTTTTGGATTTGAATCTTTTAGATCTGAGGGGGCAAAGCTGTTAAGTAGGATAAGAAAGGAAGTATTGAAGTAAGTAACAGTATTATCCAGAGGAAGGGTTTTAAAGGGTTCCAGTTCATGTGTTTTAAGGAGTTGAAGAAGGTTTAAGCATTGAAGCTCTTCAGAGAACAGACTGAGATATAATTCTGGAGTAAATGGAGGGATGAAGGACTATGACATGCAAAGGTAGGGAGATGGTCGCTAAGAGAGTCAGGTAGGGAACCACTGTCAGAGATAATAAGGGGTGGGAAACTAGTATCCAGTCTAGAATACTACCAGAAGTACTATCCTTTGTAAGTCTAGTGGAAGAATTGATTATTTGGGTGAATTTATATAGGTTTGTATTCTGAGAGTTTGTGGGGGAGTTTATAGAAGACCAGTTAATATTAACGTCACAAGGATTATAGTTTCATTTTGTATGTTAGATGAGATCCGAAAGAGGATATCTTCAAGAATGGTGATATTGTTACCTAGGGGGATGTATAGGGCAGTTATGCATATGCATTTTTTTGTTGGGGGTCCACCTCTACAAAGAGGCCAGTCACAAGTGGAGTCCCTCAGGGATCAGTCCTTGGCCCGCTCTTTTTTGGAATTTACTTCTCAGAAGTCAAGGCCAAAGTCAGTGGTCTCTGACTGACTAAATTTGCAGATGATTGCAAATTAGGAACTGTCATTGAATCTCACACTGACACAAATGTTCTACAGGAGGGGCTGACAAAGACAAACAACTGGTGTCAGAGCCATGGACTAAAACTAAATGCCAAGAGATGCATAATAGTATCCTTTGGGAAGTTATCCATCCCTGGTAACTACCACAATGACAACACACCCCTTAGAGTTGATACAGTAGTCAGGGACTGAGGGACACACATAGATAGTAATCTTGCCTTTGATCATCACGTGTGTACAATGGTGAGAAAATCACTCTATGCTGCGCAACTTATAAACAAAGGTATGGGGTCTAAGTCCAAGGAAGTCATTGTTCCACTGTATTTGGCATTCATCAGACCTATCATTGAGTACAATGCCCCCTTTGGTATGTACCTAACCAGGCATATCCAACAATTGGAATTTCCACAGAGGTTCCTCACTAAAAGAATACAGGGCTTAAGTAAAATGTCCTATGCAGACCACCTCAAGGCCCTATCCCTGTATTCTGTCTCCTACAGGCTTTTGAAGGGAGATCTAGGCCTGTTATTGTCAGACCCCACCTTAATGGACCTCCTGCATATCCACAAAACAAACAGCACCAGAATTACCCATTCTAAAGACTTAAACGTTGCCTGTGACATAAATAGGACCTGCTGGAAAGATAGGTATGTATGCCAGAGACTACCCCTTCTCTGGAACAGGCTCCCCATCCATGTGAAGCAGAGTTTCTCCCTAACCCAATTTAAGTGTAACTTGGACAATTGGATGGGAAATCAGAAATTCATCCCTGGTTTGTTACCTATGTCTCTAATGGACACAGGTAACTTGTAAATGTTTCATCTCCCAAGCCCCTGCTTACACTTATCAAGGGTAGCAGAACTTGTCAGAGATTCAGGATGCATGGTTAAGCTTAAAAAGGCTCCTGTGTGGTCATTAGCTTAGTAAACACCTATGAACCTATAAGTGCTGGAGTGATGCTAGGAGCAGCACTATTGTTGTCTGTCGGGTATTGCTTAGTATTTAATGCTCTGGTTTATACAGGTAAGAGGTGGATTTCATATTCTCAATTTCCAGTGTTGTAACAGTCAATACTACTCTGTTGGATAATGTTGAACAGCAGGTGATTTAGAGAAGACTGTAGGCCTCACTGCATGGGGTAAAAAATACAGCACATGTGTGTGTTGCTGATATTAAAAGAAATGAGAAGTATTTTCCTTTAGAAGCGGCTATCTAGCAGATCAGTTCTTGAATAGCTCTCACCTATTCAATGACCCATCCAGCATAGATTTAACCTCTTACTTATCAACATCAGACCCTATAGATCCCCTCTTTTATAGACCTCCTACTGTACACCCCATAGGTTAGTCACCCTAAAATAGCTCCCTACCTGATACTCCCAAATGTTCTCCTTATCTGCTGAGATACCAAGTTCAAACCTTGCATTATGGGCTGTCAGTTTTCCTCTGTTTCTCCTGCCAGCCTGGTGGACATTTTTTTTTTTTTTTGAGGCAGTGTAGTAACTGCCTCATGTACACCGACAATCCCTTACTCCTAAATCACTCGAGTACAATTTGTGAGAGATGCTTCTACAATAATAATCTGGAATCACTGCTCTATCACACCCAGAACAGCAACACTAAACAGGTTCCCAGCTCACACAACACAATTACTATTTGTAATATGCACCCAACACATAAATCTTCATCTGCAGAGGTACTTTCCAGAAACCTACCTAAGCACCAGAGACCTCCAAAATACAAACATGCTACACCTAACACAACACCCGAAGCACCCAATTCACATAAATACAATAGCACCTGTGTCTCGCCAAATAAGCCCTTAAAGCAATGCACAACTATTCCAAATATTTTAGTTATAGGTGACTCTATAGCGAGACATACAGACACCCCAATCACCAGGTTGGAAAAGGAGAAGGTTGTGGTCAGCTGCCTGTCTGGTGCAAGGATTCACCAGATCACACATGCACTCAAGTCTGTCAACAACAAGTACTGTTATGACTCTAACATAGTTCTTGTTGGTGTGAACGTTTTAAGACATACCTCTCTGGACTATATTAAGAGAGACGTGATCGAGCTGTCTGAATATGTGCCCCAGAGGGTATGCCCCTAGCTTTGAGAAGCATTTTACCCTCACCTAGGACGATCCAGTTCCTGTCAGCCTGGGAGGACATGGTGGATAGACCACGCACCTTTCAAAGAAATGGTCTTCACCTGGCACCTCTAGGCTTTTGGTTGCTGGCTAAGACACTTGCCTCCCCCATAATGCCTTTTTTTAGGCAAGGTCACAACAAAATAATTCCCGATGTGAAAATATCAAACACAAAGAAACTAAGGGTCATGTTGCTAATTGATAGGAATTTAAATTAGAAACTGCATTGTCTGGAAGCACTCCTCTCCTTGGAAGATGTTAATGTCTGTGC
Organism: Protopterus annectens; assembly: GCF_019279795.1. Taxonomy (NCBI): domain Eukaryota; kingdom Metazoa; phylum Chordata; order Ceratodontiformes; family Protopteridae; genus Protopterus; species Protopterus annectens. The sequence goes on along the minus strand of NC_056729.1, from coordinate 1,731,013,999 downwards.
AGTCACAAGTATCTGGCTCAAAGCCGCAGAAATCATCCCAGCTTACCAAGGCATCAATGCCTTCCCCACTTTCAGATCACATATTGAAGGTGTGAGAACCAGAGGACGTGGGGTATCTATCTTTATTAAAGATAATTACACCTGTGGACTGGTATGTCAGGAAAATTTTATGGAGTGACTCCAAGTCCAAATTACCCTGTTCAGGTCATTGTCAGCAACAGGTCCCCTTCTGTGAACCAAGATGCCCACGCAGCTTATTTAGACTTACTTACAATTAAGGTACAACCTAACACCCTAGTCATGGGTGACTTCAACTATCCTTCCATTAATTGGGAAACTTATATGAGCCCAAACTTACTCACATAAAACTTTCTAGACTTTGTTAACTCAAATGGCCTAGAACAAATAGTGCACCACCCCGCAAGGGACTCCATTGTTCTAGACCTGGTTCTCACCAATATGAGTGACTGATGCAATGCCTCAAGTGTAGGGCCCGCACTGGTTAAATCCAATCATAAATCAGTCATTTTTTGAGTACCAATAGCACGAGAACTCCCCAAAGGAGAAGTCAAGCTAAAAAACTTCAGCAAAGCTAACTATGTACTCTCTTATGGGAAGTTATAATCGACTTCCAAGCTCCAGTTTCCACAGATGGCATTGATGGCTATAGTAAGTACTAAGGTATACACTGATGCCCTATATAAACATCTACACAAATATACAGACACAGCCATGCTGGATAGAACTAAAACGAGATTCTCAAGAAAAAACAAACCAATAAGTGAAAGAAGCTGCTATCTAAAAATACAGAATGAGATCCCAGAACTGGAAAAGCCCCCCGCCTCAGACTAAACAAGCAAACCACTAACAGAACTCACACTGTGAAAGTAGCAGACTCCAAATCTGACTTCAGACCAGTGACAAGTGGAGTACCACAGGGTTCATCCCTGGGTCCTCTCCTGTTTGGTATCTACTTCTCTGAAGTACAGGCTAACACAGAATGTCTTTGGCTAATGAAGTTCACAGATGACTGCAAACTAGGAGACATAATTGAAACTCCTAATGATGTGGACATCCTACAAAAGGGCCTCACTGAGACAGATGCCTGGAGTTAAAGCCATGGCCTCAAGCTTAATGCCAAAAAGTGCATTGTAATCCCCTTTGGTAAAAACTCTGTACCCATGAACTCCAATATAGACGGTAGTATACTTAACACCGAAAGTGTGATAAGAGACCTTGGGGCACAGGTGGACAGTAGTCTCTCCTTTGATAATCACATTGCCACAGTAGTCAGGAAATTCTTATATGTGGCACACCTCATCACAAAAGGTTTCTCAACAGAAATAAAGAGGTCATTGTTCCCCTCTACTCATCACTCATTATACCCATTATAGAGTACAATGCCCCTTTTGGTATGTACCTCACAAGACATCTACCACAACTAGAAAGGCCACAAAAATACCTCACAAAGAGGATTACCGGCCTCAAACAGATACCCTAAGCAGACCATCTCAAAAAACTCCAGCTTTACTCTGTCGCATATCTCCTACTCAGAGGTGATCTCTGCCTAACATTCAAAGCTATGCCAAACCCAGAGCTGTTGGACATGCTCCACTTAAAGAAGTCCCAATCCCTCCGAGCTACACGCTCTAGGGACCTAAACCTTGTCACCACAATAAACATAACATGCCGGAGGGATAGATTCCTGTCCCAGAGAATTCCCATACTCTGGAATAAACTACCTATCTATATTAAACAAAGCTCCTCATTAGCACTCTTCAAGAAAAATCTTGATGACTGGATGGGAAATAGGAAATTCACCCCGGGATCACTTCTGTGGCTGTGCTCGGCAGTGGCACAGGATAATAATTTTCTTGGGTGGCAAAAGCCAGGGTACCTTTTTGGCTGGGCTTGTATAGGCCCTAGGGCTGATAGCCTAGTACCTACCTAAGAACCTATGAAATAAGGCAATTCATAAAATCCTCAAAGAGCAACTATGAGAAAAATTTAGCAACCATAGCCGAAGATAAACATAAGGCTTTCTTCAGCTATGTCCACAACCTAAAAGGTAGTACTCAGATGTGTGCTGAATTAATTGTGGATGGCATCACACAAAATGACCCTGGGGAAATTGCAAACCTGCTAGCAGACAGTTTTGATGAACATTTCGCCCTCTACCCCCAAGCATACCACAAAGCATGTCTTCATCATCTCTTCTTCCGTTCATCTCCAAAGAGCACGTCATCAACGCTCTCTCTAACACTAAGAACACAGCCTCCATGGGATCAGATGACATTCTGGGCTGCATTCTTAATGTTCTTAAACAAGAGCTAGCTACTCCACTAGGCACCCTATTCAACCACAGCCTGAATACTGACTTTAGCCCCACTGAATGGAAAACAGCGACTGTTATTCCCTTCCACAAGCGCGGCTCAGCAACAGACCCAAGTTACTATAGACCCATAGGTTTAACCAGCCTCATCTGTAAGACAATGGAATGAATCATGAACCTCATAAATAAGGGAATAGGTGACCTCCAAACTCTTGATCTGTCCCAGTTCAGCTTTGTCAAGGGCAGGTCATGCCTGCTTATCCTGATGGACTTCTTTGAGAACATGTAAAGAGCTACAGACAACGGCAAAGCCATGCACACAGCCTATCTTGACTTGGCCAAGGGCCTCAACACTATCCCACATTTAGGCATCATTGACAAGCTATCCCAGTTAAATATCAACCCCTATGTTGTCAGGTGGCTTGCAAACTGGCTCACAGATTGAAAACACATAGTCAAAGTGGGAGACTTTACTGCAGACCTATCAACAGTGGGGTCCCACAAAGGTCAGTGCTGGGCCCCCTCTTGTTTAGCATATACTTCCCAGACATCCAGGCCAAAATAGAGGGGCTGTGGCTAACCAAGTTTTTGGATTACTGCAAATTAGGTACTATCATTGAATACCCTAGTGATGTCAGCATACTTCAAAAGGGGCTCATACAGACCAATGATTGATGCCAAGGCCATAGTCTTAAACTAAATGCTACAAAATACATCATCATTCCCTTTCAGTAAAAACAATGTCTGTGCTGATTACAAAATAAGCAATAATACCCTAAGTTCCAACTCAGTAGTGATGGACCTGGGAATACAAGTTGACTGTGACCTCAATTTTGACCACCATGTGTCTACTGTGATGAGGAAGGCCTTCTATGTCATTTACCTGATTAGCAAAGGTATCGCTTCAAGAGCAAAAGAGGTTATAACCCCCCTGTACTCATCCATCTTCAGGCCTGTTATTGAATATAATGCTCTCTTTGGTTTGTACCTTACCAGACTCCTGCAGCAACTTGAGAGACTTCAGAGATTTCAAACTAAGAAAAGTCAGGGTCTCCAACACACGTCTTATAAGGACAGACTGAAGTCACTGTCACTGTAGCAAATTATATCTGGTTTACACGGCTGTCTCTGACCCAGACCTAATGGAAATGCTGCACATCCATAAGTCAAATGGGACTAGATTCACCCATTCCAGGGACCTCAATCTAGCCTGCAACATAAACAGGACCTGCTAGAGAGACGGATACATCTCTCAGAGGTTGCCACTCTTCTGGAATAGGCTTCCAATCCATATCAAGCAGAGCACCTCTGTGACCCTGTTTAAGTGCAACCTGGATGACTGCATGGGAAAATGTAAATTTCTGCCAGGGATTGCCCTGGCTTCTCTCCTGGATATGAGTAGCCCTTGTTAGAAAAACACTGGGCATAGATAGTATCTCTCATCTAGTATTATACTGGGATTTAATGCCTAGGTTTGTAAGAACCCTCTAGTCAATAGCCTAGTAACATCCTATGAACCTATATACAGCCCCTTATATCTGTACATGACAATTACTTACTTCCAATGTACCCTTATATCTGTACATGACTATTACTTACTTCCAATGTACCCTTATATCTGTACATGACTGTTACTTACTTCCGCTGTACCCTTATATCTGTACATGACTATCACTTACTTCCAATGTACCCTTATATCTGTACATGACTATTACTTACTTCCAATGTACCCTCACATCTGTACATGACTATTACTTACTTCCAATGTACCCTTATATCTGTACATGACTATTACTTACTTCCAATGTACCCTTATATCTGTACATGACTGTTACTTACTTCCGCTGTACCCTTATATCTGTACATGACTATCACTTACTTCCAATGTACCCTTATATCTGTACATGACTATCACTTACTTCCAATGTACCCTTATATCTGTACATGACTGTTACTTACTTCCGCTGTACCCTTATATCTGTACATGACTATCACTTACTTCCAATGTACCCTTATATCTGTACATGACTGTTACTTCCGCTGTACCCTTATATCTGCACATGATATTACTTAGTTTCCATTTCTTAAGTTTGCATGTAACTGACTTGTTACATCTGTACATGACTATTACTTGGTTACAAATATACGGAATAAAATTTTGTTTAAAATCACTATACATTATAAAAAGTTATTTTTTTATCAGACTGTTGTAATCTGTTTTCCACTTTTCATTTCTTTCCAAATTTTTTATACAAGCATATTCAATTGTTGCTGTACCCTCCTACCAACCAAAACTGCATGCCTGCACACAGACAAAACTGAAATTTTTATATTTCAATTATTATTGTTCAAATATGATTTCACTAAAACAAGTTAATGCAAGACAGCTGAGGTTAGAAAGACACAACTACAATGCAATTGTAACATGTTTTTCAGTCATTCAGCTAGACCCACAGAAAACATATGTTGTCAGCCCCCAGCTACACCTGTGCTGGTCTTCTCTTGTGAACTCTTAACGAGATGAGAAGCTTCACTCTTGTGTGTAGAATGTGACTGAGGTCGTCACGCACAAAAGCAGTTACAGCTGCCTTCACTGTTTTCTTTATATGTATCCTGTTCCTAACCTTTCTCATTTCACAAATGACTGTTGCTGTTTACCTCCCTATTACTTATTTCCAATGTACCCCTAAATCTGTACATGACTATTACTTACTTCCAATGTACCTTTATATCTGTACATGACTATTACTTATTTCCAATGTACCCCTATATCTGTACCTCCCTATTACTTATTTCCAAAGTACCCCTATATTTGTACATGATTATTACTTATTTCCAATGTACCTTTACAGCTGTACATGACTATTACTTACTTCCAATGTACCTTTATATCTGTACATGATTATTACTTATTTCCAATGTACCCCTATATCTGTACCTCCCTATTACTTATTTCCAAAGTACCCCTATATTTGTACATGACTATTACTTATTTCCAATGTACCCTTATATCTGTACATGACTATTACTTATTTCCAATGTACCCTTATGTCTGTACATGACTATTACTTATTTCCAATGTACTCTTATATCTGTATGTGACTATTACTTATTTCCAATGTACTCTTATATCTGTACATGACTATTACTTACTTCTAATGTACCCTTATATCTGTACATGACTATTACTTACTTCCAATGTACCCTTATACCTGTACATGGCTATTACTTACTTCCAATGTACCCTTATATCTGTACATGACTATTACTTACTTCCAATGTACACTTATATCTGTACCTGATTATTTTCCAATGTACCCCTATATCTGTACATGACTATTACTTACTTCCAATGTACCCTTATATCTGTACATGGCTATCACTTACTTTTAATGTACCCCTATATCTGTACATGACTATTACTTACTTCCAATGTACCTTTATATCTGTACATGACTATTACTTATTTCCAATGTACCCCTATATCTGTACCTCCCTATTACTTATTTCCAATGTACCCCTATATCTGTACCTCCCTATTACTTATTTCCAATGTACCCCTATATTTGTACATGACTATTACTTACTTCCAATGTACCCTTATATCTGTACATAGCTATCACTTACTTTTAATGTACCCCTATATCTGTACATGACTATTACTTACTTCCAATGTACCTTTATATCTGTACATGACTATTACTTATTTCCAATGTACCCCTATATCTGTACCTCCCTATTACTTATTTCCAATGTACCTCTATATCTGTACCTCCCTATTACTTATTTCCAAAGTACCCCTACATCTGTACATGACTATTACTTATTTCCAATGTCCCCTTATATCTGTACATAACTATTACTTATTTCCAATGAACCTTTACAGCTATACATGACTACAACTTATTTCCAATGTACCCCTATATCTGTACATGGCTATTACTTATTTCCAATGTACCCTTACATCTGTACATGACTATTACTTATTTCCAATGTACACCTATATCTGTACATGTATATTACTTACTTCTAATGTACCTTTACAGCTGTACCTGACTATTACTTATTTCCAATGTACCCCTATATCTGTACATGCCTATTACTTATTTCCAATGTACCCTTCCATCTGTACATGACTATTACTTACTTCCAATGTACCCTTCTATCTGTACATGATTATTACTTATTTCCAATGTACCTTTACAGCTGTACATGACTATTACTTATTTCCAATGTACCCTTATATCTGTACATGACTATTACTTATTTCCAATGTACCCTTATATCTTTACGTGACTATTACTTATTTCCAATGTACCCTTATATCTGTACATGATTATTACTTATTTCCAATGTACCTTTACAGCTGTACATGACTATTACTTATTTCCAATGTACCCTAATATCTGTACATGACTATTACTTATTTCCAATGTACCCTTATATCTGTACATGATTATTACTTATTTCCAATGTACCTTTACAGCTGTACATGACTATTACTTATTTCCAATGTACCCTTATATCTGTACATGACTATTACTTATTTCCAATGTACCCTTATATCTGTACATGACTATTACTTATTTCCAATGTACTCTTATATCTGTATGTGACTATTACTTATTTCCAATGTATCCTTATATCTGTACATGACTATTACTTACTTCCAATGTACCCTTATATCTGTACATGACTATTACTTACTTCCAATGTACACTTATATCTGTAACTGACTATTTTCCAATGTACCCCTATATCTGTACATGACTATTACTTACTTCCAATGTACACTTATATCTGTACATGACTATGACTTACTTCCAATGTACCCTTATGTCTTTACATGACTATTACTTACTTCCAATGTACCCTTATATCTGTACATGACTACTACTTACTTCCAATGTACCCTTATATCTGTACATGACTATCACTTACTTCCAATGTACCCTTATATCTGTACATGACTATTACTTACTTCCAATGTACCCTTATATCTGTATATGACTACTACTTACTTCCAATGTACCTTTATATCTGTACATGACTATCACTTACTTCCAATGTACCCTTATATCTGTACACGACTATTACTTACTTCCAATGTACCCTTATATCTGTACATGACTACTACTTGCTTCCAATGTACCCTTATATCTGTACATGACTATCACTTACTTTTAATGTACCCTTATATCTGTACATGACTATTACTTACTTCCAATGTACCCTTATATCTGTACATGACTACTACTTGCTTCCAATGTATCCTTATATCTGTACATGACTATCACTTACTTCCAATGTACCCTTATATCTGTACATGACTATCACTTACTTCCAATGTACCCTTATATCTGTACATGACTATTACTTACTTCCAATGTACCCTTATATCTGTACATGACTATCACTTACTTCCAATGTACCCTTATATCTGTACATGACTATTACTTACTTCCAATGTACCCTTATATCTGTACATGACTGTTACTTACTTCCGCTGTACCCTTACATCTGTACATGACTATTACTTACTTCCGATGTACCCTTATATCTGTACATGACTATTACTTACTTCCAATGTACCCTTATATCTGTACATGACTATTACTTACTTCCAATGTACCCTTATATCTGTACATGACTACTACTTACTTCCAATGTACCCTTATATCTGTACATGACTACTACTTACTTCCAATGTACCCTTACATCTGCACATGATATTACTTAGTTTCCATTTCTTAAGTTTGCATGTAACTGACTTGTTCAGGCTGCTGCTGGGAAAGAACAGACTTTTAGTTGACCTGCCTAGTAGTGAAAAATCTAAATAAACATTTTAGGAAACACCAAAAGTATGCAAGAAACTGCTGCTGAATGGCTGGAAAGTAGCACCTAACATAGTAAAGGAACAGGGAACAGAAACCATTTCCTGGTTAAAAGACAACAATAGTAAGCAAAGGCTAGTTCTGGGGTGGGGGAGGATGTGAAAAGTTCAACACCCTAGGATTAGAAAGCTAACTGCTCCTTGACAAAGAAGCTCAGTGTAACAGCAGTACTTTTATTATCCCCGACTCCGAAATTACTGTGAATTCAGTTGAGAAAAGCTTAAAAGTTATAGCTGTCACATAGAAGAAAAAAATTATGGATGCAAAATGTGTGTGAATGTGTGTGTGGGCTTAATAAAGATAATAGGGGTGGATAAATTCCTTCTACACATTTGCAAGGTCAAGGCAATATAGCTACTTCACTTATTCAAAGGGTTTTTTACTGATTTAACTGGCCCAAACAGATCTGATTTTGCGGGCATGTTATATGTGTAACAAATATTTTGTTACTTGCAAAACTGGGAATACAACCATGTTTAAGAGATAGCTATTCACACATTTATTTATGCATTTAATGCCCACTAACTAAAATATTTGAGAAAACAATTTACAAGCAACTGCTTGAACATATAAATAAATACAGCCTCCTCTTTCATTCACAACACAGACTCTGAATGAAATTCCATTAAATACCCCAACACCCTACAAACAGCCACTAACACAATTTTCAACATTTATAACTTCAAAGCAACAGGTGGATTATTCATAAGTTCATAGGTATTTACTAGGCTAATGACCACAAGGGCCTTTTTAAGCCTAGACATGCATCCCAGATCTCTGATAAGTTCTAATACCCTTGATAAGTGTAAGCAGGGGTTTGAGAGATGAAACATTTACAAGCAGGGGCCTGGTAGATGAGCCATTTACAAGTTGCCTGTGTCCGTTAGAGACATAGGTGCTAAACCAGGGATGAATTTCCTGTTTCCCATCCAATTGTTGAAGTTGCACTTGAATTGGGTTAAGAGGAACTCTGCTTCACATGGATGGGGATCCTGTTCCATAGACGGGGTAGTCTCTGGGATACACAACTACACTTTCCCCTGCCACCACTTTACAGTCTCCATTCTCCTTCAGACTGGCCCTTCTACATAAGATATAATCCACCTGTGTGCATCTTCCTCCAGTCTTGTATGTCACCCTATGCTTCTCCCTCTTGTTAAAATACGCATTCATCACAGCCATGTCCATCCTTTTCACAAAATTGACTACCATCTGACCTTCTGCATTCTTTGCTTAACACCATACCTACCACCCATCACTTCCTCATCCCCTCTGTTCCCTTCACCAACATATCCATTGAAATCTGCTCCAATCACCAGTCTCTCACCCTTGGGTACAGTCATCACCACTGCGTCCAACTCACTCCAAAATTGTTCTTTCACATTCAAAGCACACCCAACTTGTGGAGCATATGCACTAACAACATTCATCATTACACCATCAATTTCCAGCTTCATAAACATCACTCTATCCGACACTCTTTTTACCTCCAAAACACTCTTAGCATACTGTTCCTTCAGGATAATGCCTATGCCATTTCTCCTCCCATCCACACCACGATAAAACAATTTGAAACCGCCTCCGATACACGTAGCCTTGCTCCCCTTCCATCTGGTCTCTTGCACACACTATATACCAACCTTCCTTCGGTCCATCATATCAGCTACCTCTCTCCCTATACCAGTCATACTGCCAACATTCAAAGTTCCGACCCTCACTACCACAGTCCTAGCCTTTATCTGTCTTTGGGCATGCCTTCCGCCTCTTCTCCTCCTTCGGCCAACAGTAGCCCAATTTCCACCAGCACCCTGTTGGCCAACAGTACTGGTGGTGGTCGTTGTTAACCCAGGCCTCGACTGATCTGGTATGTATTTCTGCACTGTTTTCTGCATGTATGTTAAACTGTTGTGAATAAATGACTGTCAGCACTGAATGACTCATTCTATGCTTTAAATTACTTGTGATATGCTTTACCCACCAGCTGCAATTCTTCACAATGTTGCTTCTCAATGACAGCTTTCTTTGACTGTGAAATGCCAAAAGTTACAATGCAAAGATGTTACAATTTGTCTGTGCAAAAAAAGTGAGCATTTGCTATATAATCTGCCTTGTAATTATAGAAATTTCTAAGTCCACATTGCTGACTTGAGTCATTCAGGAAAACTGTGATCAGCGAATTCTTTATGTCTGTAGTGTAACGCTACAATCTTTCTGCCATTTTCCTTATGCTAATGCCATCACATTGTGCACTAACATATAATCCTGTGTGCTTCTAACTCAGTGAATGTTAATCTGCATTTCTGTACCTATTGTGTCTGCTTTCTGTAGTTACAAGTAATACTGTACTTAACATCCCACAGCTCACCTTTGTACTTTGATGAACCACTCCAATATTTACAAGATTTAGAAAAGTGTGTTCTTGGCCAGCACAAAACATTGCAATGTTAAGTTATTCAGTTCTTCTTAAAGTAAATGACCCAGCACCTGAGACCCTAACTGCTCATAATACAACTGTCTATATTATTACATATGACAATACATGTTTCCACCTCTCTTACATACTTATTTGTGAGATAAACTGCATGAATTTCTTGGCACCACTTAGATCTATTTGCTTTCTACACTAGTTCGTACTTTGCTAATTATTTCCTTCTTGGTCTTACTGGTTTGCTACTTGCTTTCCAATAGTCCTAATGCAGACATAGCATGAAAAACTACACTAATTATCAACAATTTACAAAATGCCAATAAAATATATTTAAGGGTACTTGTTTTGTTCAAGGTGCCAGGAGTGTTATGGAATAAAGTTTTGTTTTTCTTGTAATATACTTCATTATTGTTTTAAGTGCTAATATACCACACAATCTGAATTTCCTTGTAAAACACCTTAATGAATCATTTTAGTAGGTCCTTAAACCATTAGTTCCATATATCCTGTCACTGGTTCCAACCTGCTCGTCTCCCCTTGTTAGCTCAAATGCAGACCATGTCTGAGAAGGTTAGAGTATAACATTCCTAGTTATTTTATTCTGCCTTAGTTAACAAGGAAATACAGCTTAATAAATATCATTATCTGGTTTAGTTCCTCCTTGCCAGATCTCAGATTATCTCTTCGAGAAGCTTGGGTTCATGTTAAAATCCATGTCAGCAGTGCAAAGCTGTCTGCATTTCCTTCCTCTGTCACAATGGACCAATATGCTGTAAAATATCTCAAACAATATCCAACTAAAAGGGTCGAAAGTTCACACTGACAAATCATTCAGTAAAAACTGCAAGAAAGCTGTAGCTGAGCTAGAGTCTTTAAAGAAGGGAGTAAAAAAGTCATGGCTATTCAGAAACCATATTGCTGAAGTACACTGGTATGTCCTTAAGGAGTCATCTGTGTATATCCCATAGGCCTCCACAACATGAGGTTTAAGGTTATACACAATAAAGACTGTACTCATAAAATCTTAAAACGTAAAAAGTCAAGAGCCTTGAAAAACCACGGAGTTAAAATATTGGTAAGTCTTTAAGGGGGTCATTTGCATATACACCATAAACCTCTTCTACAGGAGGTTTAAGGTAATAGTAAAATAATATCCCTGTCCAAAAACAGCATTGTTGCAACCATGCATGCAGTGTTCCCATCTTACATTTTGACACATTTATTTCCATTTTAAAAGCCATAAATTGGAGAGTCCTAGAAACAGTCCAACTCAGTGAACCCATAGTACTATTTAATTCAAGAGACAAACTTGGAAAACATGTAAGCAAAACAGTACTGAATGAAATCATCAGAAATATAAACAGGTCAGAAACACCACTGAAAACAAAATCAGGACTGACAGAAAAACATTTCTGTGTACAAGTGCATATTGTAAATCAGAATACACCTAAAACATTTTGGTCTATTATCAACTTGATGCTAAACCCTGGACAGATAATGCAACCTACGCCAACCATAAATATTTAAACAAAACTGCCAACTGATTTAACTCCCGCTTTATTCAAAAAGTCACCTCTTTCTGAAAAGTAAACAAGCAGTTAGACTACTTACAGGTATTCTTGGTGCTGAGACCCCCGACCTCCACACCCCGAAGGCCTGACCCTAATACATCTGTTCTCAGAAGAGAATTCATAAAATATATTTTGCAATAGTGTAGTCAACCATACAAAATTAAGTTTTTAAACAAGTAGTCAAATACATTGAAAACAAACTTCATAACTCCAGGAATCCTAGCCTCTGTTCTAACATCCATGCTTCTCATCTTGTCCACCACAGTCAAAAAGAAAAACAGATGCACAAATAAAAATGTAAAAGCTGTATCTTCTTAAAAAAAATAATAAAAAAAAAAGTAAACTGTGTAATGTAATGATAGCCTTTTATGGCCTTTTACTATTCACAAAACATGTATGTGAAGAACTTGCATTATTTTTTAGTCGTATGAAAAGGCAAACACTAAAATTTTTGTTGTATCACAGGATGCTTTTGTGCCTTATCCAAACTGAGCAATTACTCAGAAACTGCAATTGCAAATAGCACAAAAGAGTATAATATGTTGAATAACTTTACATTATATCTTAAGTGTAATTTCATTTGAGACATTAGAATTTCTTTCCACTTTGTGGATAATATATTTATTTTATAGTTTGGTTCTAAGGAAAAGTTGAGTGAGTTTTTGAATGCAATAATAACACATATGAGCCTTTGAAATGTACACGCCATTTCTGATGTTGCCATAAATTACTTGGATGTATTTATTTATACGGACGAGGAGAAGTATTGTACAGGAAGTCAACATTTGCAAATGTACATTTACATTTCAGTAGTTGCCACCTTACATTTCAGAGAAAAAGCCTTTTAAATGGCCAAACGGTCAAATTAGTAAGAACAATTTCTGATGTCAGTGTCTTTTTAAGGGAAATGGATCCCTTGATTGACATGTTTAAACAAAGGATTAACCAAACTGGTTTATTTTGCCTATATATGCAGATGTAGGTCTGCGGTAGGAGTGGCGGATGCGTTTAAGGTGGAGGTGGGATTATATCAAGGATCAGCTCTGAGCCCTTTCTTATTTGCAATGGTTATGGACAGGTCGACAGACGAGATCAGACAGGAGTCCCAGTGGACTATGATGTTTGCAGATGACATGGTGATCTGTAGTGAGAGTAGGGACCAGGTTGAGGAGATCCTGGAGAGATGGAGATATGCTCTAGAGAGAAGAGGAATGAAGGTCAGCAGGACTAAGACAGAATATATGTGTGTGAATGAGAGGGAGGATAGAGGAATGGTGAGGATGCAGGGAGCAGAGGTGGCAAAGATGGATGAGTTTAAATACTTGGGCTCAACAGTTCAGAGTAATGGTGAGTGTGGAAGAGAGATGAAGAAGGGAGTACAGGCAGGATGGAGTGGGTGAAGAAGGATGCTAAGGATAGAGCTTCCAGGTAAGAGGAAAAGAGGAAGGCCTAAGATAAGGTTTATGGATGTGGTAAGAGAAGACATGCAGGCGGTTGGTGTGACAGAGCAAGATGCAGAGGACAGGAAGAAATGGAAACAGATGATCCACTCTGGCGACCCCTAAAGGGAGCAGCCGAAAGAAAAAAAGAAAAAGATGCAGATGCCGTGTGTAAAATAAGGGACGGTGTATAGAAGGCCTCATTACATAGTGACAAGTGTATCCCAATAATGAATTCTAAAGAAAATCATTTTGAAAAAGTTATGGTCTCAAATAGAATGCAAAGAAATGCATCATTTCCTTCAACACAAACAATGTCCCTTCACACTATCTGATCAACAATAATACCTCAAGTATCCATGAAGTGGTAAGGGACCTTGGATCACAGGTTGAGCACGACCTTAACTTCAACCACCATGTGTCTACCATTGTAAGGAATGCTTTCTACGTAGCTCACTTGATTACTAAAGGCATTGCCTCGAGAGCAAAAAAGAGGTTATAACCCCCAATACTCGGCACTTATCCGGCCCATAATTGAGTACAATGCCCCGTTTGTTATGCACCACACTAAGCACCTACGGCAATTAGAGAGACCTCAGAGGTTTATAACCAAGAAGATCAATGGCCTCCAGCATGTTCCTTAAACAAACTGACTAAAGGTCCTGTCACTATAGTCCGTATCATATAAACGTCTTAGGGAAGACTTATGCCTGGTCTACAGAGCAATCTCAGACCCAAATCTAATGAACTTACTGCATATCCTTATATCAAATGGGTCTAGGGCTACCCATTCCAAGGACTTAAATATGGCCTGTAACTTAAACAGGACTTTCTGGAGGGACAGATTTATCTCCCACTGACTGCCACATCTTTGGAACAGGCTACTAATTCATGTGAAACAGAGCACCTCTATGGCACTGTTTGACACTGTTCAAGAGGAACCTGGATGAATGGATGGGGCACTATAAATTCTTACCAGGGATAGTGCTCACAACCCTCCTGGACATGGGCAGTCATCACTAAATGCAATCTTGGGTTTTCACTAGTACCTCTATGGTATTACATTGGGTTGAAATGGCTAGGCTAAAAATGACCTCCGGGTTGATAGCCTATGATCTTATAGTATTAAAGCTGTTTTGGATATAATTAGAAAAAAATATGTTTACTGGCAAGCAATGACAATTAAAAACAATGTGTAGGGACAGTTCCTAAATTTAGCTATAAAATAGGTAATAATATAAAATATTTATTAGACACATCCATTTTTTATCAAAGAACTAACAGCAAGGATTACTACTTTTAGTTGTGGCTGTTGTAAACAACATACATGTATGTACATCAATAGGGTGGAATATTTTGGTAAAAATATCTCTGTTACAACAATGTGATATTGTACTCGGCTATCTGCAAGTATGGTTGGCATACTGTGTTGGAAAGAGAACCTGCTCACTGAGTAAAAGTGTATATGATCATACATGTGATATTACGAAAGGTGATGCTAAAATTATGTAGGGATACTTTCAGTTGTAGTACTTTTACTGTATTTAATTTCTTCATCTTGGTGAAAATTGATCAGAGCCTATGGGAGGTCCCTAGGAGGAGGAAGCTGAGAAAAAAAAGAGCTGGTGTAGCAAGTGCATTTGGGAATAGATAACCACCCCCCCACCATCACCATTTAAATGGAGAGGTTTAAATTTCAAGTGCACTCAAACTGACAAAACAATAAACTAATTAAGCAATGTTTTCAAATGGTCGCGCAGTATTTGATTCTTTGTTATGAAGATGGCTATCATTATAAGGGAGAACGTGCTTAATGAGTTAATAAATTTGTGTTGGTGTTACTGTCACCATCTTAAGGTCAATTTCCTCAACACTGCAGCACTAAATTTATGTGTGTGTGTGTGTGTGTGTGTGTGTGTGTGTGTGTGTGTGTGTGTGTGTGTGTGTGTGTGTGCACGTGTGTGTGTGTGTGTGTGTGTGTGTGTGTGTGTGTGTGTGTGTGTGTGTGTGCGTGTGTGTGTGTGTGTGTGTGTGTGTGTGTGTCTGTGTGTGGTACTCTGCAGTGTCCAAAGGGATGTTCTTTGTTTTCTTTTCTGTTGTTGAATTCATACTTGTATCTTCAAATATGATGATCTAATAAACATGTTTGAAAAAAGTGTCTCCATAGCAGCAGACTCTCTATTGAAAGGACGGAAATCAGTACAAGTTAGAGTAGAAGCCTTGTTTAATGCTGCCATAGTGAGGAGAGAGTCTGGCATGGGAGTGTCCACCAAGCAATTCCAATCCTTGAAGGCAGAAGAATCTTAAATGGCCTCATAAAGGCCCTTTTTATAATGATGCAAGCTGCCTTGTACATCGCTCTAACCTCCTACTTCTACACCGTTTGTCAACAGCTTAACAATAATGCCCCACTCCCCTCTTCCATGCAACTACTCCCACAATCCTAACAATCCACCTTTTGTCCCTTTGGATCCAGAAATACTTGGGTTTTGCTAGTACTGACTGTTCTCATTCTACAAAACTTTGCTTTATATAATTGGATGGCATTTTGGCTCAGTAAGTGGGAGTTTGGTAGTATTTCCAGAAGTCATGCTTTAAAGACTTTAATTTTGAAATTTGCCACAACTACAAACTGATACTGCTGCAAGATGGTCATCTGTGAAGTCACAGTAAGTTGGCTCATAAACCTTAGCTGGTACAAAGATTTTCACACTTACAAACATATACACCACTGACAGTGTTCATAGGTTCATAGGTTCATACTAGGCTATCTGCCCTAGGGCATTTATAAGCCTAGCCAGAATGTGTTTGGCTTTCGCCACCCATTTTAAATTTATTTTGCTATGCCCTTTTTCGAGGTTAGTATACTGTGCCTCTGTCTAACAGTGACACAGAAGTGATACCCGGGGTAAACCTACGATCTCCCATCCACTCATCAAGATTCCTCTTGAAGAGAGTCATTGAGGGACTCTGCCTAACCTGGACTGGGATTTTATTCCAGAGTGAAGGGAGCCTCTGGGTTATGAATCTGTCCCTCCAGCATGTCCTATTTATTTCAGTGCTGAGGTTCAAATCTCTCGAGCGCGTAGCTCGATGGAATTTGGATTTTCTGAGGTGCAGCATGTCCATTAATTCCGGGTTGGACATGGCTTTATACGTCAAGCACAGATTGCCTCTGAACAGGCGGTATGCCACTGAGTAGAGCTGGAGTTTCTTTAACCGGGCAGCATATGGCATCTGTTTGAGCCCTTTGATCCTCTTGGTGAGGTACTTTTGGGGTCTTTCCAGTTGCTGCAGGTGTCTGGTAAGGTACATCCCAAAAGGGGCATTGTACTCAATTATGGGCCTTATGAGGGATGAGTAAAGAGGCACGATGACCTCCCCTGATCTAGATGTGAATCCCTTCATGATTAGGTGGGCTATATAAAATGTTTTTCTAACCACTTTGGCCACGTGGTTGTCAAATGAGAGATTGCTATCAACTTGGGTCCCCAGGTCCCTAATTACTTCTTCTGTACTTAATGGATTACCACCTATGTGGTAATTTGTGGGCACTTTGTTTTTGCCAAAGGGGATGACTATACACTTTTTGGCATTTAGCTTGGGGCCATGGCTCTGGCACCAGTTGTCTGTTTCTATGAGGCCCTTTAGGAGGATGCTTGTGTCGGCTGGAGAGTCAATTATGGTGCCCAGTTTGCAGTCATCTGTGAACTTGGTCAGCCACAGTCCTTCCGTGTTGGCCTGTACTTCTGAGAAATATATACCGAATAAGAAAGGTCCCAGGACTGAGCCTTGTGGGACACCACTTGTAACTGGTTTGGAGTCTGACATGGCTCCAGCAATTCTAACCATGTGGGTTCTGTCCTTGAGCCAGTTTGCAATTCATCTTTTGACATAGGGGTTTATATTTAAGCTGGTGAGCTTATCTATAATGCCTGAGTGGGGTATTGTATCAAAGGCTTTTGCGAGGTCCAGGTAGGCTGTGTGGACCACCTTCCCCTCATCAATGGCCTTGGTGACTGTTTCAAAGAAATCAACCAGGTTTAAGAGGCAGAATCTGCCCTTAACAAAGCCGAACTGGGTATGATCCAGTGTCTGTAGGTCCCCAATATCTTTATTTATGAGGTCCATGATGATCCTTTCCATAGCTTTGCAGACCAAGCTAGTCAGGCTTATGGGGCGATAGTTTCCAGGATCCGTTGAGGCACCACCTTTATGGAGAGGGACCACTGTTGCTGTACGCCACTCTTTGGGCACATATCCTGTAGTAAGGCTGAGATTGAACAGTAGCTTTATTTTGGGGTTTAGCTCTTCTTGGAGTTCATGTAGGACGCAACTATCCTATCCAGTAAGAAACTGAAAAAGAAAACTACAAATTTACAAACAAAACTACATCATAACTTGTGAAACATTAGTAATATTTTAGTAATATTTCCTCCATCCTAATACTTATGCTGCCTGTGGTTTACAGGAGATATTAATACCAAATTGTGTTCCCTATAATAAACAGATTAAAACAGCTAAGTCAGCTAATATTTTAATCCATGAATCATTGCAAAACAAAAAGCTAGTATACTTCCTTACAAATTATTAAACTTAATTATAGTTATGTGCTCTAGTTTCATGAGCTGTAGGGCTGTCTAGTTTGCTATTAAATATGATTAACTGTTCATTTCTTTAGTACCATTTATCTATTGATTTTGCTATTTCTATAGCTGATTTATTAATTTGTGTCTGTCTGTCTGTGTGTCTCTGTTCAGTTGCATTGTCTACTAACCAGAGCACTATCCCAGCAGAAAAACATAAATAAATAAATCAATGAAATTTTTTAAAATGAAGTTGTGTGAATTGAGTGATTTATGAAAATGCAACAAGCCATAAATCTAGGGTTACCATCTATCCCTCTTTCCACAGGACTGTCTATATTTGGATAGTTGTCTATCCATCCACAACTCCTTTTTTCCCATTTTTGCACATGGGGTCAGGGTGTCACTTCAACAGTGACAGTCATCTAGAACCATGTTTTACACCACTAGGTGGCTAGCCCTGCCACTGATGTGCTACAGAAAAGCATAAGTATGGCAAATGTCAACTGATTTTAGGGCAAGAATTGTTTTTCTTTTTCTGGCATTCCTCTGTTGTTGTTTGTCTTTTGGCTTTTTCCCAGTAAGGGGTCGCCACAGCAGAACTCCGGTCTGCTAATGATTGGCAGTAGATTTTTACGAAACGCCGAGGTGCTAGCTCGATGCTCAACCTTCAACGAAGGCACACCCATTTACGCACTAATTATTGCAAAATGCTGTGACTCTCTGAAGAAACTTATTGTGATAAAAAACAATAGAAACCATTAAAGTTGTAAAATAGCCATTATTTCTTCACTAAACCAAATCATCCACATTGATTAGAAGTCTGTTTTTCCTACAAAATACTTCATTTCTATAAAAATGTCTCCCTTTGGGCATCTAAAACAATTCATGACAAAAGAATGTAAATAAACAAATTAGAATACATGCAGACTGTTACAAACTGAAAGCGATTAGAAGACTTGCACAGTACTAAAGAGTGCACACTGAACAATCAGCAGTTTTAAGGAGCATATATAGTTCTGCATACAATACATAAATGGAAGCAAAACAGTGTTATTCAGCACAGCCGTTGCTTTCCTATGTGACCTGTGATCCACTGTTCTATGAGCAAATCACTTAACCAGACTTCATTCCCAGGCTGAGTTGAAAAAGTTCCATGGAGATCAGTGCTCTACCCCGGAAAACAAATACAAATAACAACGATAATAATATTCAACTGTTAGCTCCAAGATAACATGATGGAATGAGTGACTTGCTATGAAAAGAGAGTGTGGGTGATAGCTGCAGGAGGATTAAGCAAAAGTAAGACATCGTTGTAAAAATGTTTCACAAAATTTACAAGACAGCACCTAATACCAGAAGTCCTTGCTTTCAATGTTCTGACAGTATCCCTCACTGAAGAATGTGCACATGTGCCTGACTGTGCATAATACAGCCATGCATCAAGTATTGAAACATGTGCATGACTGTGCATAATACATCCATGCATCATGTATTGAAACACGTGCATGACTGTGCATAATATATCAATGCATCATGTACTGAAACATGTGCATAACTGTGCATAACACATCCATGCATTATGTATTGAAACATGACTGTGCATAATACATCCATGCATCATGTATTGAAACGTGCACAACTGTGCATAACACATCCATGCATTACATATTGAAACATGCACAACTGTGCATAACACATCCATGCATCATGTATTGAAATGTGCATGATTGTGCATAACACATCCATGCATTATGTATTGAAACATGACTGTGCATAATACATCCATGCATCATGTATTGAAATGTGCACAACTGTGCATAACACATCCATGCATTATGCATTGAAATGTGCACAACTGTGCATAACACATTCATGCATCATGTATTGAAACATGCACAACTATGCATAACACATCCATGCATCAAGTATTGAAATGTGCACAACTGTACATAACACATCCATGCATCATGTATTGAAATGTGCATGACTGTGCATAACACATCCATGCATCATGTACTGAAACATCTGCATGGCTGTGCATAATACATCCAAGCATCAAATATTAAAACATGTGTACAACTGTGCATAATACATCCATGCATCAAATACTGAAATGTGCACCACTGTGCATAATACATCCATGCATCATGTATTGAAACATGTGCACAACTGTGCATAACACATCCATGCATTATGTATTGAAACATGTGCACAACTGTGCATAACACATTCATGCATTGTGTATTGAAACATGCACAACTGTGCATAGCACATTCATGCATCATGTATTGAAACATGTGCACAACTATGCATAACACATCCATGCATCATGTACTGAAATGTGCACAACTGTGCATAATACGTCCATGCATCATGTATTGAAATGTGCACAACTGTGCATAGCACATCCATGCATCCTGTATTGAAACACATGCATGACTGTACATAATACATCCATGCATCATGTATGGAAATGTGCATGACAGTGCATAATGCATCCAAGCATCAAGTATTGGAACGTGCACAACTATGCATAATACATCTATGCATCAAGTACTGAAATGTGCACCACTGTGCATAATACAACCACGCATCGAGTATTGAAATGTGCATGACTGTGCATAATGCATCCACGCATCACATAAACATTTAAGCACTTCAAGAATATCTAGAACAGGGATGGGCAATTAATCTTCCTAAGGGGCCGCATGAGAAACTGGACTGTTTTGGAGGGATCAATATGATTCAATACCAAATTTAATCACAGGAGATGACATTTTTTTTGCATGGGGGGGTTTGCTTTACTGTTTGATGGTGAACAATCCTTGCTTTCTGAAAACTGTTTCCTGTCCTACAACAGTTTGCTAGATGTTATGTGAAGAAAAGCACATACCCCCCTACCAAAGGAATGTTACCCATGGGCACAAGAAGCAGAAGGAGGTTTATACAGTACGTAGTAACTTTTTAATGCAGTGTGTAAATTTGTTTTGCAATTATACTTTTAATGAAACATCAAACTTTTGTTTTTAAATTACTTCAAGTTTAGCCCCACCCCACAGTAGCAAGCTTACCATGCCTCCAATCTGAATGTCTTGCTCATCAGTAAGGATTAGCACTATGTTCGCCATTTTAGCAGATGTTTTCTCCAGCAGAAAAAAAATAACAGTCATCTCTGACGGCCATAACAATGTGTAAAACCCAGGCATCCTCCCAGCTTCCCCACCACACACTAAGAAGCATGAAACTCTTATTGCCTGGCATTATTAACTAGCTAATCCTCAGTGATTTACCAGAAAAATAAAAAAAAAAAATGGCGGGACAGGACAGAAAAAGAAGCAAAAAATAGGAATATTCTGCAAAACCAGGGATAGCTGAGCGTTATGCACTTTGTTGTATATCCCTTTCCTAGGACCTAATTTGTAGTAGCTAATGAAACTGGACTAATGACATACCCCTCACACTTCCCATAACTCTGCCCATTTATTGCCCTGTCCCGCCCGCTTTTTCAATTCCTGATGTCTTCATTCTGCTGATTTACTATGATTTTCTGAAAAAAAAAAAAAAAAAGCATCCATCAACTTAAACTGTGATAATCTGTTTCTTTTTTGAAACAGAATATCAGAGTTTACAAAGTGTTTTCCAGACTACTGGAGAATTGGTATGATTTCTGAATAGACCAGCAAAAAAAAAGCAGTGTCAGTTCTTCCAATAAGCAAGTGTTTTGTCTGACTTCTCATGGGCTGGTCAGGGACAGCCAAAGGCCATACAATGCCCAGGTCTGATCTAGAAGAAGCATCTTTCTCCTTTACCCATAATCCTCTGGTGAAAAAAAACTTCTCCAGCTCATGAAACTCCACAAATGCCAGGAGCGAAAAAACATAGTCAACTCTTTATCACACAGGGATAAAGCCCTGGCCATGATCCAAATGGCCTAAGTTTGAATAGCAGCTCTGATACAGCAGCAGTCGGGTGGAGGAGTGGGAATGAGTGACTCTTGCTCATTCCCCACTCCGGGGGAAGCAAGAGGTGTTTTTGTTTGCTGGGAGCAATAGCCAACAAGAGTGCTTGCTGTTGGCCATTATCTGTGGTAATGCCAGTACGCCATCTCAAGCTGGTGACAGTAGAACTCAAGGGGCATGTATTTGGGAGCACAAACATATTTGGGAAAGGGCAGTAGATATTCCAAGGTAATGCAGTTTTGACATCATCACCTTTGGCATGACTTGGGGATTAAAGAAAAATGTCAGGCTACTGTAGATGTCACTGCAGATACACTGGTAGGCCAGGGAAATTAGTAGAAGACTGGGAATCTGCCAACCATTTGGTAGGCCTTTATGCTTCAGTAGGTGTTTAATGGTGTTATTGGAACTTCCTTGTGGATCCAAGATTTGATAAATGGAAATGTCTGTGGGGTGGAACAGGCAAGCCATTTGATAGGCAATTAGGATGCAGTGAAGGCAGACATGCTTGGATGGTTTTACTAAAATACCTTCATGGCTGCCCAGATGACACGCCCCTCCTGTGAGCTCTCACCCTGAGACTGAGTGGAACCCCATGGCAGTGGAATCAATTAGTCATGCTCAATTGTAGAGAGGGTTGATATTCAGTAGATACTTGGGCAAAAGGCATTAAAATAAAAAAAATACCGTAAAAACAGTAACAGTAAACTGGTAAGGCCCTCCAGGTATGGGTGTAAGGAGGAGTGAATGGTGATGAATATGGGGTTCCTCTCACGTTATCAAACTTTTAAAAGTTTGAACGTCATATCATCGACACCATATGCTCAAACTTTTAAAAGTTCAAACATTTCAATGGAGATCCCTGTAAAGTGCAGCAATGGAAGTTTTCCATTGTCTGCACTGTAGTGCAATCTCAGAGTTGGTATATTTAAAGAGTGTGGGATGTGGGGGGTGCAGGAGAGCTTTCCCCCTGCTTAAGCTTTCTGGTAGGTTTGTTTCTGTTTTTTTTTTTTTTGATTTTTGAACTTTTAAGAGTTCGAACATATGGTCTCGATCATATGGTGTTCGAACTTTTAAAAGTTCGATTATGTGATATAGACCCATGAATATGGAACTGCCAATTTAGATCAAGTGTTACAATATGCATATAACTTTGCATCTAGGACAGGAATGCCAACCTTACCTCCTATATGGCAGAGTATCAAAGTCACTTCCTGGATAGATCCTCATGAAAGAATAGTGGGACTGAAGAAAAACGTGGACCTAGCTTTTAGTGTCTTCCAAAAGTGTTCTGTTAAGCTCACACAGCCGCTGGAAAAAATATCATCCAAGAGTACACTTAAAGAGACCATAAGAGGCAGTCATGGCCCTAGCAGAATCATCCCTAGTTTCAGTCATTAGGGATTTATTTTGTATTTTGTAACATAATTTACTGAAACTCAAGATACAGTTTGACAGAGTTCATTCTGACAGTTTAGATTCCAAATTCTATTTTGAACACAAAACAAACTCTGTCCACAAAAAATCTGAGTTGTCTGAACAAACATGCAGGGCAACAGACTATATTGCACTGCTTACACACAAAGAGATTGTGACTAAATCTAAAGAGGTCACTGTCCATCTTTACTCTTTCCTCGTGAGATCAGTCATTGAGTATAATGCCCCCTTTGGCATATATCCATCGTGACACATGCAACAACTGGAATGCTCACATATATACCTTACTAAAAAGATACAAGAATATGTTTCACATGGACTGACTCAAAGCTCTGTCACTACACTTGGTATCTAACTAACTGCTAAGAGGTGGCCTGTGTCTGGCATACAAAGCATCATTCAACCCAATATTTATGGACCCACTGCACGTCAGAAAGTCAAATGCTATCACAAATACTTGGTCCAGGGATGTAAACCTCTTCTGCAGCATTATGGCTGAAAGTGCCAGTTATATTTTGTAGATGATAATGCTGGTCTGGAACAGACCTCTCAACCATGTGAAACAAATCTTATTCCTGTCCATATTCAAGCGCAACTTGGATCTATGGATGGGTAATAGAAAATTTACCCCAGGACTGTCCCCTGAAGTCCTAACCTAGAACTTCCCTATGCACCTATTAGAAAGTGTCTCTTTTACTACAATTCAGAAAAAAAAATAGCAATAGATTAATGGCCTGATTTAAATTTGTTCTTTTTGCAAACTTAGGAATAAAAGTAGAATTTGTTCTCATGGATAGTCTGTTTTTGGGGTAGAGAGATGAGACTAAGTTCAAAAATTCTCCAGGTGGAAGGGATAGCTTAAATGATGACTGATTCAGATTTTCCAACACAAAACAGAGATCTGAAGGAGAAAACAAGATCTTTGACTGGGAGTCAAGGAAGAACACTACCCCACTACCCTGGAGGTTTTCACACCTTTAAAGCAGTATCATAACTAGATCCCCTGGCACCCTGAGAAGTTCTCCAAACTGGTGGCCCCTCAACACAAAACTGTACAAAAAACCTATTCTACATTGTTGTAACTGTGGTTAGCTACTTGCTATAGCTGTAAAAACACCTTCCTACAGTAGTTAATCCTGCACACCGAGTTTCACCTGTAAACAGAAAAACTGTACCAGCATTTATGTATAAAGCTGTGACATCCCTGTGGCCTCATACATCAATGCTGGTACAGCACTTGTGTAACATCAGCACCTGATGATTTTACATCCTAACAGCTTGTGTCCAGGACAGTCAACCCATTTGCCATGCCTTGGTTATGGCTCTGCTTAAAGATGTCAATATGGGGTTGGCATCCCGATAAAATCTCAGAATGACTGATAAACACACTTCATATAATGATTACCTCAGAGTCCAACTCTGGGGTAGTAAGCTAAAGTAGTTCAGTTGTTTGGAGGCCAGCAGAGCCTTTTGGTCCTCTTTAGTACAACAGTCACGTGATAAATCCTCCACAGACAGAACTGTTTTATCAGCTGGGAGGAACCACCCAAAATGACGACTTGGGTGACTAGAAAGCCTCCCTCAGTAGGAAAGTAGCTGGAGAAGGGTGTCACATGTCCATTTTTTATTAACTCCGATGATCATAAGAACTTTTTCAAGCATAAGTTCCTCTGACAGCGATGATACAGATGCAATCTATTTAATTACATCTAGAGTAGAAGGCTCCTTGGTGAATCTAGGTGCTTCCTCTTGCATCTGGCCTTCCTGAGAGGACTCCAAAGCAGTGGACTAGGTCATATAAGCTAATAATAAATAGAACAAGTCCTCCCCCCAGTCACTATCACCTGAGCTATGCGGAGACATGGATGGCGATGAAGCATAAAGGCAAACACAAACCTTCCCAAGTAATGACCAGTGGTCACTATCCATTCCAGAAGGGAGCACAGAGTAGAACCTGGACTGTCAGAACTAGCATGGTTAAAAGAGTTTCAGAAGTCTTACCCGAGACTGAAGTCAAAGTAGTTTCTGTCAATTGTCAAAATGCCAGCCCCAGGGTGGTAACAGTACAGCCTGAAGGGGCTGGGACCAACCTTCACTCTGAGCTGTCAATCCTTAAGTTGATGCCTTGATCCTTCAGAATCAAAAAGTCTGGAGCAAGACTTAAGGCTGTGGTCCTGAAACTAAAACCAGAGAACATGAAAACAGATCTAGCAACATTGATCCTAACTACAAGGAGATGACCATAAGTTGAATCTGATCTGGACTGGATTTGGTGAGGAAGCAGAAGGAGCTGCATGACAAAAATTTGGTAAAAAGTGGAGAACAACCCACTCTATTGTTAGCTGAGGGAAGAGACCTGGGTCCATGAATCACATTGACAAGAAAGCCACACACATCTTGACAAAATCAAGTTTAACGTATGTGGCTAATCAGAAAAGAAAACATAATAGGTTTTGTTTTGTTGTGATTACATTAAAAACAACATGAACAACCCAACAAATTACTTACACACACACACACACACACACACACACACACACACACACACACACACACACACACACACACACACACACACTCACCCCTATGCAGACATACAGAAAGACTCCAACATGCACACACACACACACACACACACACACACACACGCACATACACGCACAAAACACACACACACACATGTTGCTCCCACACCATCTTACTTCAAAGTCTACACTCAGACAATTGTTACCAAGACCAAATGCCCTGAAGAAGGCTACAATTAACAGCAGAGTCAAATTTAACATGGCCCACGAAAAAAGATTTCTAACAGGCACAAAACTAACAGGAAAAACATTCAATGTTGTCTAATACCTTAAAAGTACTTGAAAGAACATGTGAGACAGACACTATAGCTGTTTTAAACAATGTGAAGCATTATAATGTAATGCAAGAAGAAAGTGAGTGTTTAAAAGAAATTACCAAAATCTTAGAATTATGAAAAGTGACAAGGGAGGGGGGGGTTAGGAATAACGAATACAGTTCAGTATACTAATAGCATTAGTAATAATGAATACAGTTCAGTATACTAATGGCATGTTAAGCAATGACAGTGAATATAAGCAAGTATGTCTTAATGATATACAAAAGAAATTTAAAGAGATATACTGTTTTTTTGTATCACAACCTAATGAGTGGGTTGTCAGAAATTGAAACATACAATTTTTGCTTACTAGAGAAACCTACTACTGGTACTCTGTTTAGAATACCAAAGATATAGTATAAGTCCCCCCTTTAGACCAACAGTTTCTTCTCCTAACTATATTACAGAAGGAATTGCATTGGTATTAGATGCTGAAATAAACCACTTAACTCAAATGCTGAGATCGTACATCAAGGATTCATGGGACTTTTTAGATAAATTAAGAATGTTTCTGGAAGGGTTCAAGTTTAAAAACAGTAAACATATTATTTTTACTGTTGATGCTGTCACTTTTCACCTTCATCCCATACGATACAGGGATTGAATATGTGAGGATTGTTTTAAATATGTACAGTAATACTTCTAATCCATTAATAAACTTATACTGTGATATGTTAGATGTTCTGCTGGATAACAACTATTTCATGTTTGATGGTAAATATTTCAGCTGAAGGGTGTTGGGATGGGGTCTACAGCATCTCCTTCTTTTGCTAATATTGTGATGGGGTGGTGGGAAAATGCTGTTTTGAAAGACATTTGTGACAAATTTAACATATGTTACCATAAGGCTGTGTGAGTAGTGCTATAGTGACGGGGCGGGTGGTGGAGAGGGAAGGTGTGTGAGTGATGGAGTCTGTGGGGGATAGGGGTGGTTAAGGTGGGTTAGTTGAGTTAGGGTTAGGGGTGGTTAAAAGCAGTTAGTTAGGGGAGGGAAGTTAGGGGCGTTAAGTTAAGGTTAAGTGGTTAAGGTTAGGGGATACGTTAAGTGAGTTAGGGTTAGAGGAGGTTAGTGCGTAATGGTAAGTGTAGGCTTACTTAAGGGTTAGTGTGGGGTTGTGTGGGGCTTGGTTTGATTTTGGTTTGTGTGTTTTAATTGTTATTGTGACCATAACAGATTTGTAGATTACTTGTTTTTTTTTCATTATAGAAGGTGACCTTTGTACAGTAATGGATTTTGTTAATATGATTAATCTTAAGTCAGAATTCTTGAAATTCACCTTAAGAGATAAGGGTAGAGATGTTAACTTTTTAGATGTCAATTTAAAATGGAATGAAAGAAAGAAGATATTTGATAGTAAAATACATAGGAAACAGACGTTTGTGAATAGTTAATTGCATAATAAAAGTAGTCATCCTGGGTTTATAAAAAAGAATATTCCTAAGGGACAACTTATAACATGCAGTAGGATGACCAGTAATGATGAAGTAACAAAGGATGGGTTTAAATTTATATGTGAAATGTTTATAGTTACGGGATATGATAAAGTATGTCTTAATACATTAGCTGAAGATATTTCCAGCAAAAGACATGAAAAATATCCTCCCATTTTGAAACAACCCTTTAGGTTCTTAGGTTCTTTAGAATAAATTCTGGTGCTGAACTAAGTAATAAGGACAAAAAGTTGACATATAACCTTGACATGACAGTAGACAGTAAGAAAATTAGAGAAATTATTGAAAATAATTGGAAGATTTTGGAAGGCAACAGTGAACTGTTTGAAATAATGGGTATAGTTCCCCATACCAAAGGGGTGGCGTAAGCCACAAAACGATGGGCTAGGCTTGTAAATGCCCTCGGGCAGATAGCCTAGTATGAACCTATGAACCTATAAACCTAATTTTGTTTATATTAATGAATTTAACTTGAAAAAGATGTTTCACCAAGATAATACCAAATATATTCCAGGATTTTTACATGCCCAAAAGAGAGATGGGATGTACAAGTGTGGGAATTACAAGTATTGAAGTATATCTCAGATGGGCCATTTATTAATATACAAACGTTTTCCCATATTATTAAAGTCCCAGCGCACTTTACTTGCAAAACTAAAGGTGTGGTGTATATTTGTGTATGTAGTGGTTGCCCAGGATTTTATGTGGGAATGACAACTAGGTCCCTTCATGAAAGGATAAAGGAACATTATTATTATATAAAAAATAAAGATAAAAAAAGTTCCTTGTATAGGCACACAATTGAATGCAAAGCATATAAAAAGTTTATTTTTTCTGTTTTAGAAATAGGCAAGTTGGATTTGAGATGGGGGGGGGGTGATTTCAAAAACTTTTTTAGAATAAAAGGAGACCTGCTGGCAAGGTAGTCTTGAGGCAGACAAAACACCTGGTTTAAATGAGGTCATCAACATTTAATGTTTTTTAAAGTATAGAAAGTTATATTTGAATAAGTAGTTTTACTACTAGTTTTATGGCTGAGTGTTTTTTAAGTGCAACAGAAGTTAATTGGATTACTGTATAATTGTGTTAATTGAAGGGAGTATAAATGATGGTGAACATTGGGATATGTGTTGAGTTCTGAAGAATGAAAGCGGTCAAAATAAAGGCGTACGCTAAAGAAGTGTGGTTCATTGCTGTTGGTGTTATTGTTGCTATTCGGTCCTTGAGCCGGTGTACCAGTGTTTTTTCTGTTCGTCTCAAATTTAACAGGATTAAACAAAATGTAATTTCCACATGCTGTGACACATGTCCTACCCATCAATAAAATATGTATTCTAAAAAGGAAAACTTCAAACCCCCCCCACAGAAAAATGTATTTAAGCTAACCTCACAATTACACAATGGGGGAATTCCCCACTGAAGTGTACAATTCCCTCACACATGCAGCAATCTCACTTAAGGTAAGTAGATAGCCTTCTATGCTAACCAGTTGTTACAACTCAACACACTGATCCCTGATGACTTACTGGAAAACATACTACAGAAGGCTAGCAATATCTATAAACCTTAGACTGATAGGTAGGAATAAAAGGTGTGTGTGAGGGGCCACTTCCTATTTGGGTAGCACCACTTCCTGTTCAAGTAGCACCAAAACAGACAACTATTCAAAGTTTGGGTGATCGTCACAGAAGACTTCTGGAGTGATAAACATACTGGAGAAATTGACAACTAATGTTAGTCTTATGACTACTTGCTGCAAGAAGCTTCCCAAATTAAGACCACACATGCATTCCCCCTATTCTGGATGGCGCAGTGGTGTAGCGGTAGTGTTGTCACCTCACAGCAAGAGGCTGTCTGGTTCAATTCTTGGCTGGCATGCCTTCTGTGTGGCATCAGCATGTCCTCCCTGTGTTCAAGTGGGTTTTCTCCGGGTGCTCCAGTTTCCTCCCACGTTACACAGACATGTGTCTGGAGCATTTCTCCCCAGTCCTCCGCTGAAAATTGGCTTTGTTCCAAGTCAGACTTTCACAGTAAACAAATGTTAAATAAACGACACATGCATGAAATTAATTTACCGGTCTTTTTATATTCCTAATAGCCATGAACATTTCTGTTGTGATTCTGTTTATCTGCCATGATGTTCACCTTCTCTTGTTTCGCATTACACAGAAAAAAATGATCGTAAACTTCTCTGACCAGCTTATGGCTTCTCATACTGTAGCACAAATAAAGTAAATGACCAGCAGCAGAGTGTAAATTGCTTAAGTATACTGCATGGATCTTATGTACTATACAATTTCAATGAAAATACCATTCTTTATGAAGGACTAAGCACACCGATCACTTCTTTTTCCTAGTGAAGTAGATGATATTGAGCAGAAAACCTATGTAAACCAGCCATCAAAGGTCCATGCATATCTAATTCATAGTAGTAAACATAAACGTTTGCAAAGAACAGAAAAAAGAAGGATTCAACAGACTGTGAGGAGATAAACCATGACAAGTGCCTTTCACAACAGATACCTTTATGTTTAACTCAGCAGCCCATCCCCAAATAAGGGGATAAGCTAAAATGATGAAGCTATCTAAATATGTAAACTTTTACTTGTAACTGATTTATTTCAGGACAAAATCTACTGCCAGAAACAAATATTAGAGTAGTCTTTAAAAAAAAACTTATTCATAGTTCATAAGCTTTCAGTTGTACTGAAATGCCTGTTTTAAGCAATGAACATTTACCCCGATTAATGAGCAGTCCTTGCAAAAGTAATCTATTCTTGCACAGACTGTTTGGTGTAGGAATAAAACAGCAGCACGCCCTACATATTAAGAGGGTGCGCTGCGGTATTCCTACACCTACACAATCCATGTATGAGTGCATGGGGCATGTATATATAAGTCCTGCATGGACACTTAAACAAGCACCCTGCACTCAGAAAGTGCCGTATGGCACTTTCAAACAAGGAAGTAGCATAATATTTGAGCCTGGCTCTAATATTATGCATTATTTCAGTGTCCACGGACACTGAAATGTAAAACTGAGCATGTCAGTGTCCGTGGACACTGAAATAATTAAAAAAAAAAAAAAAAAGCACACAATCCCTAAGAAGTAGCCCACACAGTACATGACTGTCCCTGGAATGGCCAGATCCCTGCCCCACATGCATGCAACCTGCTTATAAATATATGTAATAATTTAATATTTCTTTTTATTTTTTTTTTAGAATAAAAAAGAAAGTTTAAGCAGAGCACAGCGGGTTTGCATGCAGCGGCGTTTTGCTCAGCCCAGATTAAATGCTGTTTGAGAGTCAAATAGAACTGTGAAGGAGAAACCTTTGTTGTTGATGTAGCATAGTGGTTAGACCTCTGGTTTAAAGGGAAAGACATACATGGTTCAAATCCCAGCACTGGCCAATATATGTTATGTGTGGAAGCAGTTGTAAATTAATTTTTATGAATTGGAATGACATTTGTAAGTCATATGCCTCGTGTATGGTAGTGTAGGGCTGGGAAAATGCCATATTGAAATGTAAAAATATTTTTCTTTTTTTCTTAAATAATTGTTTGCGGGCAGCTCTGCTGAAACTAGCTAAGCAATGCTTAAGCATGAAAATATAAGAAATCCTTAGCAACTGTAAGCTTTGGTTAGCTGGTTTAAGCCTTGCTAAGTGGATTTGCATGGTGCTAAGCATATCTTAGCATTTTTGAAAATCGGCCAATCACGGAAAAGTGTGGGAAAATGGTGCTATTTGAACTGCACAGGCAGGAATATAGCCATATCTCCTCAAGTCTGATAAGGGCAGCAACAATGTCAGGCGTAAGAGATGGTGTTCACATTTGGGAGCAAAGCTGGGGCATCCAGGAGTCCAGGGTCATGGTTGGACTCCTTATTAAAATTCATAAAGCTAGACTGCTGCAAGGCCAGTACCAGGGCTCCCAGTACAAAGTGGAGGTCTGGAACCGTCTGACACGTGACCTCACCAGTGCCACTGGTATTCCCTGAACTGGTGAGCAGGTGCATGATCACTATGATGACCTAAAGCATAGGAAGGGTGAGCCCTTGGCCCAGTGGATCCAAGAGGCATGAGCAGAGGATGTCCCAGAAGTTTGTAAATATCCAGTCTGTGTATTTGTAAATAATTATTTAAAAAATTATATATGTTACTCTATAGGTGTGCGTAATGTGTGTTCTTTCCTCATACAGCTGCCGATGAGAAGGCTGCACACATCGATTCCCATGCACAGAGCTTCGTCCAAATGTGTCAAGAGTTTGGCGAGTGCATACATATTCATAATATCTGCTGTAATAAATCAGAAATAGTAAAGGTAGTACTGTCTGTATATATAATTGTGCTCTAACTGTACTAAATAAATGCATGTGTCAGGCTGCCAGTGTTAGAACTCAGTAGTGCCAGCTGCTGTGTAATACAGAGTTTTGTAGCAAACAAGGTACAATTGAGAGGAAGAGTAGAATGCGTATTAGGCTGTCTGAAAGAACCTGCTAAGAAACTGCTGTGTCAGGGCTACTGTAACAAATGAGAAGCAGCCCACCTGTGCAGGTCATGCAGTAACACTAACTGTGGATTTCTGAGTTACAGAAAGTGTTATGTCAAAAATAATAAACCTGACTACCACACACTGTTGTCTTTCATTTGTCTTGTATCTGAAAAGTACAATTGTGTAGCTGCTGCAGCATGCAGCAACTGAAGTGAAGTGATTTAGCACTGTTCATCTGCAGAGTTCAGAATGTGGATATGAAATAACTGACAAAATGCAAAAGTAAATATTTTCTTCAGTAATGTCTTGTACTGTGTTCCTGCCAGCATTGCCTTGTGTTAATGCTTGCATTTTAGTCCTGAATGCACAGGAAAGTGTGAGACGCTAAGAGGTGCAGACGCAAAAAGTAGTGTGTGTTGACTTGATTCTAAATTGAAGCATGTTTTATTAAAATGTCCAAATGTCTAGTTTAATAATCTCCTCATATTGTGTAAACAGTAACATCAACAGTTTTTTGTTCTGATTTTTGTAGTAGTTATTATGGAAAACAAATAAAAAGACATTTGATAAAAAAATGGAGCGTGTAGAAAAGTATGTACTAGACAGAAATAACTCAAGTAACAGATACCACTTCTGCAGTAACTTAGTGTGATAAGGACTAGGTCTGTAGATCCCTTCTGCACACACACACACACACACACATACACACACACACACACACACACACACACACACACACACACACCAGCGGCGGCTGGTGACTTCAAATCACAGGGGGGCTGCAGGAGACAGCTGAATGGGTGGGGTCAAGGGGAAGGGGTGTGGTCAACTAGAAAGGGGAGGGGCTATGCACAAAACCACAAAAACTAACTTTAATTAAATACGCTGCCCTGGGTGGCAAACCATCATTATGAAAGTCCAATCAAGACAAAAATAAGTGTAGAAGAATAAAAATATTTCAATGCATTGGCTGCATGACAGCTTACTTAATATCTAGATGGAAACAAAAGGTTGTGAGGCATGAAAAATAAATTACTTTTTAAATACATTACTGGAATGCCAGTCAAAAAACCAGAAGCACTCAACTCAAACCACTTCTCCTTGCACTGTAGTTCTAATTATAATATATTCAGCTTTATTAAAGTACCAAGTAACATGCTGAAAGTAGAAATCTCTGTGATGCCCCCACTTGTAAAAATGTTTCTTATCCAAAAAGACCTGCTGCCTGACAACTTGTTTCATGGGGAAAACATGATCAAAGTAAAAAATGAAAAGCAAACAAGAAACAAGCTCAAGATACATTGCTTAAAGGATTACTGTACAGGTTATGGACCACACATGATTGGCATTCTGTTTAGTTTACGGGTAAAGTCTGTAGAGATGACTGGAAGTCTCCAACAAGTGTAATGAGCTTTTTAAAATAATGGAATCCTGTCCTTTAATACCCAAGGCTTATACATTATCTAGTCAAGTATTCTCTGCATGGCAACAACAGAAAGGCTTTCAATGTTGGCAATTCTTTAACAGTATGCTTATTAAAGCTTACTTGCATCTTACGATCTCAGACAAGCTTACCTTATGGTCTTTAAGCATTGCTACTTAACCACAGAGCAACAGGCACTTTGAGTAATAAGCATAAATCTGAGTAATAAGCATAAATCAACAGTACAAAAATATGACCGAAACCAGACCATTCTGCAAAATCAAGGACAGATGAAAAGCCACTGTAGTACTTATGCAGTGTGTCCTCCCCATCCAAAGTAGATACAACTACTCCTTGCCTTGCTTGGACACATCCAGAGTCACTACATGGGGGAGTGGGGTGCAACAAGCATGTCACAATTTGAAATCTCTCTGGCTGACTGTGATGGCCCTGACACATTTGTCATACCTCTCAACCTCAAGAGCAAGAAATCTGGACAAAGCCATACACAGAAGTGGGACAAAGGCCCAAAAATAAGGCCAATTTTTAAATACTGCTCTAATAAACTTAGAAAGATAATAGAACAGGTCTTGTATTAGTATGAATTTTCTGAAGGGTATAAAATCTGAAACTCAAATGTCTGTCATTTTCTAACTTCAGTCTTTAGTGATTTGTCACTAATTTGCCAAAACACACAATTTTATGAAAAATGGACCAAAAATGTGATGCAAAAATATAAAATAGACACACAATACAGCTGGGAACCTGCCAAGGAAGGGACACTTTAATATTAGTACTGCTACCTTGAGCAGCTGACAAAATAAAAGAATCTACATGCATTTCAACTAAGTAATCTATAACTTTGATTATTACAGTTATTTCTTAATTGTAAACCCTCCATGTTTTCTTCCAAAATTGCTATTTTGCAGAGGGATTATTAGGGGGAAGAGCAACATTTTGAGCCAAAAATCGGGGACAGTTGAGAGGTTGGCTATGCCTAATTCTATAAAGCAATTTATTTGCATGTACCTCTCAACCTGTTAATGCAGTAAATCTGAACAAGGCCAAATATATTGGGGGCACATATAAACAGTACTAAAAATTGCTCTTGTATAAATTGAGACAGTTGATAGAACAGCTCTTACTTTAACATACGTTTTTCTGAAGGTTATGAAGTCTGAAACTCAGTGTATCATTATTTAGTGACTTAATTCCTAAATGATTTGCCAGAAAACTAGTAGTTTTATGAAGAACAAACCAAAAATCTATTCATTCTTTGAAAATCTGGACAGTTGGGAGGTATAGTTCAGCTGGGCCTGTCTGAGTTTGCTGCCCTTCCCCCCTGACAAAATCAAGGTGGAATGGAGCCTCTGCAGCCTTTCCAATGAACCATTACTTGGCTATTTCACTCCATTTACCATAAACACTAATGTGCATACTGCTTTACTTCTATGATGAGTTGGACTTCATTTGAAAGTTTTATTTTGTATTTTACAGCACAAACACTAAGTCATCTGCTAAACAAAGCAATGCAGTCTCACAATGAAAACTTAGCATTAAAACTTCTCTGCCCTTGAAACTCACATTCATTGAAACATCATTGAAACCCACATTAAAAAAAAATACATTTTGCCAGTGGCAGACAAAGATTAATTTTGGGCTGTTTCAAATCATAGGCCCCTCGCATATGACATGTGCTCTTTGATACACCTTCCTCATTGTACTAAAATTATATTCTTTGTACAATACAGTACAGTTGTTAGAGGGTGTTTTAAATTTGTTTTGAACATTTTTCCAGTAAGCAATGAAACAAAACGTATGCACCCATAATGGCAAAACTGCCCAGTTGAGAACATTTATCATAAAAAAGTCTACTCAGACTTCCACAGTCCACCATTATTAGTAAATATACACAATTCTACAGTCCACCATTATTAATAAATATGCACAATTCTACAGTCCACCATTATCAGTAAATATGCACAATTCTACAGTCCACCTTTATTAGTAAATATGCACAATTCTACAGTCCATTATCAGTAAATATGCACAATCTCTGAAGTAAAAGTCATCTAAATAATTCCACATTAAAGAAATCTGTAACTAATGAAGAGGTTGCTGCTAGCAATCACCTTTATATTTCATGGTTTCATCGAAAAATAAAGTGTCTGTTGCCCCTCAGGAATAAATTGCCTATATTACATTAAAATATGATAAGCTAGTAACAATATTGCAAGAGGAAATGGATGGCAAACTGATAACAGACTCATAATTAGTATCTTTACCAAGGAGAACATTCTCAGTACGGCAGCATCCACCCCTTGTGGGAGTAGAACCCACAGCCTTCTGCATCAAAAGCAAGTACACAACCTGTTGTGCTATAGTATTAACAAGGCAAAGCACTAAACTTCTGTTCCCCTGCAGCTCTCAGCTCCTTGTAAAATCTACTCAATACTCAACTGCATCTCAACTTCACAGCACAAGAAAACTGGAAAAGCCAAAATGTATTTGGGGAGTCAAAAGCCCAAAACCAGGGACACATTAAACATTGCTTGTATAATCTTGGAAAGTTGCTAGAATAAA
The DNA here is from genome assembly GCF_019279795.1 of Protopterus annectens. Taxonomy (NCBI): domain Eukaryota; kingdom Metazoa; phylum Chordata; order Ceratodontiformes; family Protopteridae; genus Protopterus; species Protopterus annectens. Next base: position 1,730,977,493 of record NC_056729.1, on the reverse strand, counting down.
ATGTTGTGTTACCACCATACATTTTACTGCCAAAGTCCCTGAGCAAAACAGTCAGAGTAACATAAGACTACGCCACATCAGCTGGTGTCTAAAAGAGGAAGACTGAAACTTAAATGGCTATCATTTAGTGAATTCAGTTCTCACCATAGCTGTCAACCTCTTAGTACAAAACACCTGGACAAACCCAGTAATGAGGGAATACAGCCCTCAAACATATTCAGTGAATTCAGTTCTTGCCATAGCGGTCAACCTTAGCACAAAAACCTGGACGAAGCCAATAATGGGGAATACAGTCCCAAAAATAGGGACAAATTTAAAATATTCATCTTATAAACAATAGAAAATTGCTAGAAAAAAGGTTGTGTTACTATGTATTCTGAAGAACATGAAGTCTGAAATTCAAATGCCTGTCAATTTTACTGCTGACAGAACAAAAACAATTTTCAGCAGAGACCCAGGGATTAATACTGCAGACACGTCTTTGTAAAATGACAGGGCACCAGAGCAAATCCACACAAACACAGGGAGGAGATGCAGATTCCACACAGAAGGCACCCCAGCCAAAAATCAAACCAGAAAACCTATAGCTGTGAGGCAACAATACTACCACTGCACCATCAAATATGCAAGGAATTAAACATTCAGAAACCTGAAGTCTGAAATTCAAATGCCTGTCAATTTTATGTAACATTTGTTAATCAGGACAGTTTGGCTTGGAACAAAAAAAAACAATTCTCAGCAGAGGCCCAGGAATAAATAATGCAGACATGTCTTTGTAACATGGGAGGACACAAAAGCAAACCCACACAAACACAGGGAGAAGATACAGACCCCCCCCACAAAGAAGGCATCCCAGCCAAGAACCAAACCCAAGAACCTATAGCTATGAGGCATCAATGCTACCACTGCACCATCAAATTTCAAGCATTTCAATATTTAAAAAACACAGATATTATGTGGAATAGATCAGATCAAATATGAGGCAAAAATCTGCAATTTTTTTTACAAATGGTGGTGGGTAGGGAATTCAGGTCTTTAACACCTGTATACAAGGTACAGGGTTCAAGCCTGAGGTATTTCCTACCACACCACCATGAGTCTAATCACCAGTACGTTCCACCTGAGGCATTTTCACACAAACACACACACACACACACACACACACACACCTACCTGTAGTAAAAGCTAAACCACACACTCGGTCCTGTAGTAAAGCTAAACCACACACACACACTCCACTTACCTGGTCCTGTAGTAAATCCCTGTCCATAAAACCATCCAGTACGTAAATCCCGACGAGACTACAGCCACCATACATCCAGTAAGGAAATCCCGTGCAAATCCGACCCTGCCCGTCGCAAACTCTACTCCAATACAGATCCTTACCTTGCCCGTCGCGAGATCTTCCCCTGCAGCAAACTCCAATCCGATCCCCTGACTGCCGACATTGCAGTCTGACCCTGACGCGTTTCCCCAGCGAGTCTATGCAGTTTAAAACTGCATAGACTTGTGGGAGTGCTCCTGTCCATGATTCTTAATCAGGACTGCCGTGCGCATGCTCCATGCACTAGACTGTCCCAGCAGCAGTGCGCATGCGCAAAATTTAAATTTTTTTTTTCAGTTTATTTTTTATTTTATGTGTACTATCAAGTTGAGGGGGCTGCAGACCGGCAGTCCGATAGCACGGGCCACCCCTGACACACACACACACACACACTGGTTCGAATCCAGGGACTGCTACTAACATGACTTTCTAGTTCTACAGCTGTGAACTTGAATATTGGTAGAAACACTAATCTACTGTGAACAGATATTTTCCCCACAGATAAAGAAATATTTGCAGAAGCAGTATGATGGGTTTATGTACGAAATGTGTACAAATGTTCAGTTGAGCAGCCCCAGTCCTACAAATAGAAGCAGGCTAGCCATCCACACTATGCAGTCTGGCCAGTACGAGCCTCTCAAGTGTCCCACTGTCACGAATAGTTTCCCCTGTTGTGAAGAAACCTGCACCCAGATAACATCACAGTACAAGTATGCCAAAAGCACACTTACAGAACAACAGGACATGGAACACATTATTACTTGTAGCAGTAAGTATGACAGGTCCCCCAGGTCCCCAATACTTATGTATGTAGAGTTGTCATACCTTGCCCCATAGTACTACAGATGCACATATGTACAGGTGTGTATGTGCTGTAATCGCTGCATGGCCCAGGTAGAGGTTAAGGTAGGGCAGAACTGTAGAGTATTGAACAGTAGTGTATTGAGAAGCATCAGTGAATGCACTTGTTAATGGAATCATTTTCTTTTCCCCCACCACACATCTGCTCCAGTAATTGCACAAAATGTAATATGGGTATGTTGTTACCAAAACTTACTGCTGGGACTTTTGTTCCATTTTGGTTATTATATTTGAAACTGTGTACATACTAACATACCTTGATGAATAACCATTGTTGTTGGCCTGTTGTCATAAATATACTCGGCATGCTGTTGCAATCCTGACTGCCATTCCATTTCTGCGTGTGTTCTGTTTGCCATGTCACTGTTACAATTCCACTGTTCTGGGTCAAC